>NC_092352.1:38337986-38649761 GCF_963676685.1 Mytilus edulis | reverse complement strand
GGGGGCAAAAAAAGGGCCCAAATAAGCATTATTCTTGGTTTTCGCACAATAACTTTAGTATAAGTAAATAGAAATCAGTGAAATTAAGACACAAGGTTTATGACCACAAAAGGAAGGTTGGGATTGATTTTGGGAGTTGAGGTCCCAACAGTTTAGGAATTAGGGGCCAAAAAGGGGCCCAAATAAGCATTATTCTTGGTTTTTGCACCATAACTTAAGTATAAGTAAATAGAAATCTATGAAATTTAAACACAAGGTTTATGACCATAAAAGGAAGGTTGGGTTTGATTTTGGGAGTTTTGGTCCCAACAGTTTAGGAATAAGGGGCCCAAAGGGTCCAAAATTGAACTTTGTTTGATTTTCATCAAAAATTTAATAATTGGGGTCCTTTGATATGCTAAATCTAACTGTATGTAGATTCTTAATTTTTGGTCCCGTTTTCAAATTGGTCTACATTAAGGTCCAAACGGTCCAAAATAAAACTTCGTTTGATTTTAACAAAAATTGAATCCTTGGGGTTCTTTAATATGTTGAATTTAAAAATGTACTTAGACTTTTGATTATTGGCCCAGTTTTCAAGTTGGTCCAAATCGGGGTCCAAAATTAAACTTTGTTTGATTTCATCAAAAATTGAATAATTGGGGTTCTTTGATATGCCCAATCTAACTGTGTATGTATATTCTTAATTTTTGGTCCCGTTTTCAAATTGGTCTACATTAAAGTCCAAAGGGTCCAAAATTAATCTAAATTTGATTTTAACAAAAATTGAATTCTTGGGCTTTTTTGATATGCTGAATCTAAACATGTACTTAGATTTTTGTTTATGGGCCCAGTTTTCAAGTTGGTTCAAATTAGGATCCAAAATTATTATATTAAGTATTGTGCAATAGCAAGAAATTTTCAATTGCACAGTATTCAGCAATAGCAAGAAATCTTCAATTGCACAGTATTGTGGAATAGCAAGAAATTTTCAATTGCTCAATATTGTGCAATAGCAAGAAATCTTCAATTGCACAGTATTGTGCAATAGCAAATATTTTCAATTGCACAGTATTGCGCAATAGCCAGAAATATCTAATTGCACAATATTGTGCAATAGCAAGAAATTTTCAATTGATTGGAGTTATCTTTCTTTGTCCAGAATAGTAGTTGAGTCAACTTAAATCATTGTTTTATACAATATACAATGTATATTCACTTTTACTACCAACTGATAAATTAAAACAATCTTTACCATTCAGTGATAACAAGCACCTTTTGTTACATTTTAATATTTTATGATGTATTTAAATGAGTAGTTATTGTTGCAAACTCCATTAGAAATTTGAATTGAGATCAGTTTTGAAAAAAGGGAAAGGGGGATGTGGAAAAAAAGGGGGGGGGGTAAATTTTTCTCATTTCAGATTTCATAAATAAAAAGAAAATTTCTTCAAACATTTTTTTGAGAGGATTAATATTCAACAGCATAGTGAATTGCTCAAAGGCAAAAAAAAATTTTAAGTTCATTAGACCACATTCATTCTGTGTCAGAAACCTATGCTGTGTCAACTATTTAATCACAATCCAAATTTAGAGCTGTATCCAGCTTGAATGTTGTGTCCATACTTGCCCCAACCGTTCAGGGTTCAACCTATGTGGTCGTATAAAGCTGCGCCCTGCGGAGCATCTGGTTCTGAGTTGAAATCTGTTTCTCAGATACTTGGAGCAATATGTAAGTCATATTTGCAACACTGACCAAAACCAATATCCCATAGTAGGCTGTAAAAGGCCATGACACAAAAAAATGTGTTACAATTGAAATGAGGGAATCAACAGGATGATTTATTAACAAATCAGTTAAACAAAACACATGATGAACAATGACTGCTGAATTGCAGGAATCATGCCTTAAGACAATTACATACAAAGTGACAGGGTTGACCATGGTTAGGAACACTCCACCATCACCTGACCTGGACAGCGGTGTACCAGCACAGCATAAGCACCAACTAAAAATCAGTTGAAAAGGGCTTAACTCATCATATTGACACAAATCTTAAAAAGCAGGAAACTAACAAAACTTTTAAAGGACACAAAAGTACCAATCTAAGAGAACTTGTATTTACTGAAAAGTTATTTTAATCAAATTCTAGCTTATAAATAAATCTATACTAAAATATCAATCAGTACACATATAATATATTTAGTTTAGATAAACCACAAAAAGTTTGATAAAAACAAATTCAATCGTGATCAGTAAATGGGTGAGATATTTCAGCAAGTGTGCTCTTGTTAAATTTATCATCGGAAATTTCAAAAGAAGTCGTCAAATAATTGTTGTTTGATAACCGTCCAGTGGCAAATATCTTAAGCTGGACCATTTCAGAATGGTATGTATCAAACCATGTTAGTATAAAGACGAGCACTAATCAGCTGACGATTCTATCAACGCTGAGCTTAGCATGGAGCAAAATGGGTCATTGCAATATGACATTGCAGGAAGATTTTTTTACTGTAAAACATATACACATGCTACGTATTGTTGACCTGTCTTGAATAGCATTGAATAGACAATTCGCCAACTAGAATATTAAAAATGTCGGGTAACAATCTGAATGTTTTTGTCAAAGCACTCCAATACAAAATGCAGTGAAAGTGGGTACAAAATATATTACAATTATTCATGTCGTAACGCTGCTTCAAAAGTATTACATATTTACCTTGATTGCCTAGCATCAAGACAAAACTTTTACAAATATATGAATTAACATCAGGACTACCTTAACAGAGAGACTGAAAATACTAAAGGGGTATTCATACTCGTAAGTCAAAAAAAGAAAATAGTCGAAAAAATAGCAAAAAAACGAAAACGTCGAAAAGACCAACAAAACAGTACACACAACACAACAAACAAAACTATATACTGAGGAAAACTTGGGTGTTTTCTGGTGTTCCGAAAGGATAGGCAGATTCTGCTCCACATGTGACAACCCTCTTATTGCTCACAAAGTATAAATTCGGTGATAAGTTTGATTCTGTAGGTCACATTAAGGAAAAGAGGACAGGACTGCATGTGATTACAACCTAAAGTCGAGACACACAGATGGCAAAAAACAAAATTTCTTGGAAACGTGCAAATAAATTTTTAAAAAATATTTGTTTGTATGAAAATTTTTAAAAGCTTTTAAGTAATGTATGGTAACAAAATATCTCAATCACTACTGATTAATTAATTTTCAAACTACTTTTTCATTTATCGACATACACTTTTTTTATTTTCAATATACTGTTTAAAACGGAAATACTTTAATGAATTGTGTTCCAAAAGTGCTTTTTTTTAAAACTTACTTCTATGAAGAAAGCGAAAACCTAGACATTCAAGCCAGTGTAGAAATGTTACAAGGGATATGACCTAGACATTGAAGCCAGTGTAGACATGTTACAAGGGATATGACCTAGACATTGAAGCCAGTGTAGACATGTTACAAGGGATATGACCTAGACATTGAAGCCAGTGTAGACATGTTACAAGGGATATGACCTAGACATTGAAGCAAGTGTAGACATGTTACAAGGGATATGATCTAGACATTGAAGCAAGTGTAGACATGTTACAAGGGATATGACCTAGACATTGAAGCCAGTGTAGACATGTTACAAGGGATATGACCTAGACATTGAAGCCAGTGTAGACATGTTACAAGGGATATGACCTAGACATTGAAGCAAGTGTAGACATGTTACAAGGGATATGACCTAGACATTGAAGCCAGTGTAGACATGTTACAAGGGATATGACCTTGACATTGAAGCCAGTGTAGACATGTTACAAGGGATATGACTAAAAGGGATGTAAAGTGTAAAAGGTTTGAAAAAACACATCTTTTCAAATAATAATATTTGAAAATGAAAGTTCTAAATTGACATTGATATATTGCTTTTTAAATTCAACAAGGTCATAGAAAGAGAGGTTATAAGGGAATGATTTATAATTTTTCTAAAGATCAAATATAATGCCAAAAAAAAGAAAGTTTATTTTAGGGATTCACAGTCTGTGAATAGTATGCTAACGTCGATATATTATTTCCCAAAATTCTGAGACAAGTGCCTGTGAAGTAAACATAAATCTGAGGGATAGTTGTCTCAATGAAAATCATACCCCATTTTCTTATTTTTATATCGTTTCTCCTAGTTGTGAAACAAAATTATCACATTAAAAAAAAGACACCTACTGGCTAGTATTGCTGTTCATACCGAATGCGGTCTCGACAAATAGAAAACAAAACGCTTTCATATTACTAAAGTACTTGAAGTTTACTAGTTTCTAACACTAAGAATGGAAGTATTTTAAAAACTTTAATTAATTACACATTATTTCATAACATTCATATGCTTATTCAGAAAAGAATCAAGAAAATACTTCATGTTATGAATAACATTCCTCTATGGCTTCGTGTTTACTCCTCCATGGAATTTCTCCTAAAATGAAAAGAAATAAAACGTATTTTGTATCTGAACAGTTTTCCTAAGCTGTTTAAATTTTTATACTACACACGCAAGAATCTGCATGCAATTTTGGTTTATGGGTTTCTTGTGCTGTATTAAGCTGATTATCTGAATTTGCTTCAATATTTTTTCGATAGTGTTTTACAAGCACCTGATTTTGATGATCCTTGATTTATCATTTATGCATATTTTTTATTTTTTACTCTTTGATAAAAGAAAAGAATGTCTATCAATTGTTCTGCATGTCCTTCTATGTGCATGCAAATCGTTGTCTACACCGCAATCTTTATCATATTAAGTATCAATTTAATATATTTCAGTTTACATCCGCCTTTCTGAAAAACTCTTCAAAGAAAAATTTAGAGCGTATATAAAACCACAATTTGGTTTATTTCATTTTAATTTGTAGACTCATTTGAATTAGAAATACTATTTGTTATTTTACTTTTTAAAATAAGATTTGGTACATCTAAATTATGAAGGAAAGTTAAGTAATAAAACTTACCAGAACGGGAGTCTATATTTGCTTGAACACATTCTGCAAACACACATAGCCACAGCACCTGTATTGAGGCATAGTCGTTTACTACAGTGTCCTATTGAGGAACAATAGCTTTTACACCTTAATGTCTGGGAATAATTACAGGTAAAAGCATCCGATTCCTTGACTGAAACAGAAACAATTATTTTACAAAAATTGGCAGTAAGTTCTTGGGAATATGTTCGTAAGAATTGGATCAATAGGATTTTACACATGGAGTTCATACACATATCTATACAGCGTGGAAATTGTGATGTATCCATCACTGTAAAAGGATTAAATCTAGAAAACGAACGAGTGTTGATATCTCCAAAAGATTTTTAACTATACCACAAGTAAATGAAGTTCTAAGTAAAAAACTCAAATTATGGACGGTGCATTTCCTAGTACATTTTCAGTTTCGGAAATTATGAGAGTTCTTTTCAGGTAGCGATTTTCCCAAAAACAATCTAATCAAAATATAGATCTCTCTCTATATATATATACTGCATATGAGTAGTATAACGAAATCAGAGGTCTAAATTTTACTTAGATTGCCCAAAAAGATATCTCTGCTCAACTTTTTTGTGAGTGAAAGAAAGACTTAAGGGCATACGATACAGTTTTGATCCTGTATTTACAAGTTCGTGAAAATTTGGATATAGGCTATTTTTTACCTGATTAAATCAAATATGTAATAAAAAATATACCTTCATGTGCTACTTTTTGAGTAAACTGAGGTCGAAATTTTGTATATTTGCTCAAAATTCAGATTTGTGGCCGTAATTTCTTTTTCGAAAGAAAGACATAACTTTTTTGTTATAAAAGATAAACACAAATTGTTTTTTTGTTAAATAATCGGTAATTTCTGTATTTTATAAGTATTCTAAAACATTGTGCATTTTTTATTTAGAAATAACTCATATTTATCAAATGTTCATGAATTGAAGAAAATACGTCATTTTATGCTGCATGTTTATCAAAATTAAAAAAAATCCTCTATTTAAAGTTTTATAAAATTTAGGTCACAAAATCGCCCTGCAAAATGAAACAAATTGCTGTTTTGAAAAATAGGGGTCCATGAACTCGTTTTCAAATTAAATCAGTTTGAATGATAAAAATCAGTCGAAAAATGCATCTTTTCCCGATATGTCACAGTTTGACGTCGCGAAAATAACATTTTCCGTTAGCAACGTCATTACCTCCCCTGTAACTGTATCGTATGCCCTTAAAGGTGAATTTCAGTTGGTCTACTAGGTGAATTGCTAAAATGACGCCAGCGATTAACATATTCGAAAGGTAAATTAATCAATGAGTGATGGATTTCTCTTACAAGAGAATTAATGGGCACAACGAAAAGACGATTACGCAGAGAACAACAGTTATTATATTTATTCAATGTAACCATAGAACTGCCAAAAGATAGTGGAGATGGTTCTATGGAAAAGTTTCATTTGGTTCGCAATAAGCAGATGTAAAAAAAAAATAGGGGATTTCTGACAATCGAACGTGGAGTAAGAAAAAGCGGACACTTTGCGATCGTATATCAATTAACTATTATAATAGATTTATAGCGATACTTACCACTACCAGCAAGTACTAATATAACAACACATAGTAAAACTGGTGTCTTCATGTTGGAAGATTACTACTTATGGTCTCTTCAAGAAAAACAATATATATAGAAAACAACATCTTGTAGATTAGCAATATATATCAGGTTTTTTTTTTAAAGATAAATCAGTATACGTAATTAAAAGTTTTTTCTTCGGATTTAATCATATTCAAATATTAGTTTAAATTCGTTGGTGTGTAATATTAAAATAAACTTATTCTCCTTACCGGTAGTAAGCATTGAAATTCGAAAACACCACAACTTCATACAAATGATATATATAAGTTCACAATTCTGCATATTAGAGCTATTTTCTTAATGTATGTAGTTAACAAGTTTGGTAGGCTTTCTTGCTATACTTGTATAATGTTTGCTCAAGCATGAAATAAGATTGATATCTGCATAAATAGATAGGCGGGCCTCAAGCTTGTATACATTATACTGAAATGTTATTCTAATATAATGTATACAAGCACCGCAAACAAAGCAAGACAGCCAACCAAAACTCAAAGCATTAGGAAAATAGCTATGAAGAAAACAGTAAAATGCACCATCTGAAGAAAATTTGCAAGTTATAAGTTTTCCATTCTATTTAACAATGTTTAGAACTTACCTTCAGTATAGTAGCCTACAGGATCATAGATACCAGAAACAAACATCGCAACGTTTAAATATGTACCGAACAGGAAAAAGGCAGGAAAAATTCGTCTTCGATATCAAATGTTGCGCATATGATATTTGTCAGGGTCGGATCCCGAAACAAATGTCATGGGAAGTTGCAGATGATATTGCGTAAATTACCACTCTTGTGACCAACATTTCTGCGCTGTGTGTTGTCTTGTATTACTTCAACATATTATTGTACAAGGTCTAATACCGGACTAGATCACGACCACACATCAAATGTAGTTAACTTTATAGTGAAACACAGTATGATAGTATACATATTTGAGATTTCTTAGACATACTATATTCTATATACTAGTATAATGACCAACTGTCTTTCATATTTCATTTTCGTTTGAATTGTCAAATGTGTCAGTACTTTTACAGCCGATTGCATTGAGTGTGTAGGCTTAGGTAATATCTTTAGTTAGCTTACTTGCTAGCTGAACCATGAAGTCATTATTAAATAAGGTCAATTACTTTTCTTTAAGAGTAGACTAGTCCGACAGCGAACCAATCTATTTGTAAGTAGGACTAGGCAACTGCGTAAGGAAGATAGTGTACCTTGCCTAATAATGACTTCACGATTCAGCTAGCAAGCAAGCTAACCAAAGTTATTAAATTTGCCTATACACACTCAATACAATCGGCTGTAATAGTTTATATACTATTATACATAATAGGTTTTCTCATTGTTGAAGGCGTTACAAGATATCAAAGGCAAATTTCTGCCTTTATCCTTCCTCTTGATAAGCATGCCTTTTTCTAATAAAAGCTACCTATTGTTAGGATGGTATGCATGAAATACTTGCCCCTGGACGTTCAACAAACAACAATCAATTAATCAATCGAATGTATTGTTACCTAATGCTTTCAGTCCTGCTATATACTTAATGGGAAATTTGTGTTTCGGGTGATCAGATGCGAATTCGATAGATCTTCAAAAAATATTTCTAAAGCACAATATTGCAAACGTACAAAAAAAAAAACATTATGAAAAAAAATGTTTGTTCTAGATGGAAAATAAGAGTTTCAAAAAGATTATAGCAGTAAAACAACACGTTATTCATAAGAAAAGAAAAATGCCAAAGAATAGAAGAGAGCGATTTTTCCTCAACTTCCCCAAACTAATTGTTTAACTTAAACATAATTATTTGTAGTGGATTGGGAAACAAGTTATTGCAACTTATATAAATCCCTTTCTACTTTGCTGGTGCGAGTGCTGCCTTTTAGCGGCATTAGACTACTTTTTTTCGAAATCTACAAGGGTGTGTTTTACGTGCAAGAGATATGGATCTCTCTTAACACAGATCAGCCATTTATCGTCCCCTTCCAACGTTTCCTCAAGGCCATACTCGCAAATGGTGTCAAGGGAGAGCCGAAAATACAGTCCCTAAAATTTTCTCCCCGGAACTGGTATCGAACCAGGAACCCATTCTTTACAAACTGGAAATCGAAAATGCATTTTTTTACTTAAGATTTATGACAAAACCAGACCCAACAGACGCCATCTAAAAAGGCATTTCATTAACTAACGTGCCAATAACTGTCTTCACTTCATATGTATTCTAACTTTTAAGGGACAAAAAGATAAACGAACGAGCACAACTTCCACCTCTAATTAAAATAAATGAAATTGTTATCAATGATTTCAATACATGTCTTGTTTTAATTTCTTTTCAGAATGTAATGACCATATCCAGTGTGTATTTTTACTTTTGTCGACAAGTTCTTTCATAATATATGTAATAAGGATCATATTGACGATGTACTCTTATTTGCAAGGCTATAATGACCAACAACTTGTTTAAATGCATTGACACAAAGGGAAGTAAAGATGTCCTTGCTCGACTTTTTTTATCGCGTAGATCTAATAAATATTCAGGATGTAAAAAAAACATGTTACCAATGTATAATTATTAACGCAACTTTAAATCAACAGATTAAAATTTAAGATGCAGTTCGGTTTCTGTACAAAGTTTTGGTTATACTTCAAGTCAATTTTCCACCTAAATATTAATAAATATTTAAGAGAAAATAGACAACTCTTTTTAACCATTGATACATTTATCATGGCAGTTTCCAAGTACTCTGGTATTGTAAACATTGAAGTACTTGACTACTTGTATCTTATAAAAGTCACCAAACTAGACACTTACGACAAACATACTTTAATAAAATAAAATTGTGTTTTGTCCCCTCTCTCTTTGGGAAAAACTCTTGAGATTTAAAAGTGTGTGCGAGTTTTCTTTAGCTCGTCACTTTTAGACTATATATAACATGTGTACACCCCATTCAAAAACACACACACTTTTAAGATCTTTTAAGTCTACTCCTTCACAACTGAGTCAGTCAACGATTAAATCTAATTACTTTAAACCTATAACTAAATTATGTAATAGATTCAAAAGATTGGTTTGGAAAATTAGAAAAACCTAACTACAAACAAGATAATTTTATCATATATTTTAAGAGCTTTTAAGAGTAATGGTGTTTTAGAGCCCAAAAAATGGGTCTACACCTTTATTAAAAATTCTTAATCTAACACTGTAGTAAAATAGATATATAAGGAGATGTGGTTCGAGTGCCAATGAGACAACAGAACTCTCCAAAATGTTTGAATATTATCGTTATCAGTACTAAGGTAAAATCAAAGCACTAGTGAGCACTGACGGTAAAGGTTGCATGCATTTTAAAGTGGAAATATGCAAGAGAAAGCAATACTACATTGTACAGGTTGAAGTGCAACTATAATTATGGACAAAGGAAGATAGCTCGAATCTTATAAACAATTTTTTGAACGAATACTAATTCATGCATCATGGGTAATTTATGTTGTTTCCTTGTATAGGATGCTTTCAATCAGAATATCTGAGAATACGTTTCATTGATAACTTCTTGATAGGATGTTTGTTAAGATAACTATCAGGGCAGTCCCAAAATGGGTTTAAATGCATGAATTCAATCTTTACCCCCCCCCCCCCAAAAAAAAAAAAATACTCCTGCACATGTGCCTATCAAAAGTCTGAAGACAGTAATTTAGTGGTTGTCATGGGTTGCTGTCTTCCATATATGTTTTATTTTTTAAGCATAAATTTAAATCAGGCCATTGGTTCTCTCTTTGAATTGTTTCACATTTAATCTCGTCAGTGGTCTTTTCTAGCTAACTATTTTGGAATGGGTTTTGTTTATTGTAAAAAGGTTGTACAGCTATCTATTCTAAGTTGCTTCTGTTTTTCTCCTTCCTTATGTGGATAGTGGAATGTTGTCATATTGGTTATAACAATGCGAAATCTCACCAGGATTCAAACTCATGCTATTGAGATATCGAGATAACACCGCCTGTACTATGTCCAGTGCCCTAGTCTAGACCACTCTGTCACCTAGACTGAACTAAAAATTCAGCTTTTGGTGGCCATATATATTTATTAGCCACACAACATTCTTATGATACATGTACCTGTCCCAAGCAAGGAGCCTCAAGTTCAGTAGTTGTTGTCGGCAGTACTTGTTCATTTATTTTTATTAAAAATGAAGCTTAACTGAGGCTGAATGTTACCTTTTTCAAAGGTTTGTCATTTTGTTATCATAAAGCCATTTTATAGCTTACTATAAAATATGGCCATTATGGGATTTGCTCATTGTTTAAGACTGTTTAAAGTGACCTATATTTGATTCCATTGGTGTCCTTGGTGAATGATTGATAGTTGTTTCATTGACAGTAATCACATCTCCATATTTAACCTAATGGCAGTTATAAAACACATGTTCTGTGCCAACACAATTCATGTATATGACTGAATTTTACTTTGTTTAAGACAATTGAAATTCAACAAATGATTGTAAAATTCAGCTTAAACATGTACCAGAATTCATGTAACAACTATATGGCTGTCCTATTTCAAGCAAAAATAAATAAATTTATTCCTTTTTTACATACAATATACATTATAAAACAAAAGTGCATATGATCATGATGAGGAGATGTCTTGCCTGCTCTTCTAATTATGAATGAATTTTTGTTAAAATTCCTTAAACAATACTAATTCATGCCTGGTCAGAAATAACATACATGTACAAGATATTAAACATGTTAAAGAAGTACTTACACATGTATTTGAAACAAAATAGTTCCTACACACACAGGGAACAATATACATGTAGGTGCTTTTTTTAAAATATCTTTTTGATATCAAATGAAAGCTGAATGAGGGAGGATTATATAATTCCCAAAGTACATTTGTAGAACACTTTGATAATTTGAATAGTAAAAAAATGCATAAAGTTCAAATGGAGGGCACGTTTTTGCCTGTTTTTGTCCAGATCTTTTCGTATTTGTAACCCAAGAACCAGTATGCACTTATATGAAATTAAATCCTAAAACTTTAAGGTATATTGATTCTTTTCAGTACAAGCTTTGACATGAAATTGCTTGAAATTGAAGATTTAACATACATGTCATGCATGTGTGAGGAATAAAACAATGGGACCAAGAATTAGTGGTGTTTCTCCATAAGGAATCTTAACAAGTTGTGAAGCACGTAAAATGTAGGTCTTCTTCCTTTATGTGTCCTTCTATATTGTAAAGCTTTATACATTTAAAATTGTGTATACATGTAGTAATTGTTTATGCAATCAATGGATTTAAGCCCTTCTGCACTTGCTCCTACATGAACACCAGGCTAAAAAAAAAAAATTTCATAAAAAAAATTATAAAATTCCATAAATACCTTATATAAAAATTTCTAAATTTAAGACAAATAAAATCTTTAACATATATGAAAGACATGCAAGATGTGTTTACATAATAAACATTTTTATTACAATCAGAGTATTATCAGATGTTTTCCTTTTTGTGTTTTAGAACAATATGGCGACGAAGTATTGAGCTATCATTGAATGAACTATCACAGAGACCACATACAAATGGGCGTTCACCAGTGTGTATACGTTTATGTCGGTCCAAAGCCCCCGACTGTGTAAATGCCTTACCACATTCCATACACAAATGATTTTTTACACCAGTGTGAGTCTTCATATGACTCCTTAGTCCGTCTTTACATCTAAATGCTTTATAACACACATCACAAACAAACTGTGGTATTTCATCATGAGTTTGTTTATGGCTTTTTACTTTAGAAGCACTTTCGAAACCTTTCCCACAAATATCACAGAGATGTAGCTTAGTTATGTTGCCATTCCCATGGTTAATTTTCATGTGTCTATCCAATGATGTTTTGTTAAGCCAACATTTTTTACAAATTTCACAACTAAATGTTTCCCTTTCTTCTTTGGACATGTGCATTCTTTTTATATGACCTTCCAGTACCAATTTAGATGCCAATTTTTTGTTGCATATCTGACACTCAAATTTATATGCATTGCCACCATCTTCGTGAAGTTTTATATGTTTAGGAAAGTAACTTTTATTAACAACAATTCCACAAGTTTCACATTTTTTGAAAATGTGTTTTGCTCTTTTGTGATTGTATAATTGTGCATGATTACAAAAACTTCTAGGACAGAGGTCACATTTGTGCACAGGATCGGTGTTAGCATGGTTCCTACAAAAATGTTGTTGCAGTCGTTTCTTTGCCAGAGCATATGTAGAAAAATTTTCATAAGAACAAAATCTGCATTCTGATTTTGCCTCATCTGGATCGACTCTATCCCTTATAACTCTGCCAGCTTTTTTCTTTAAAGCAAAAACAGGTTCTTCGTTCTCGAAATCTTCAAGTTCATCTTCTTCACCTTCCATATCAACATCTGGATGATTAAAGTCAACTTTCAGTGTGTGTTGATTATTTGGTTTTTCTTTTTTCTTTGAACCTGGGTTTGATAAACTGGTTTCCTGTTGGATGTTCATGTCCCCTGTTAAAGGACTGTTGTTTCCATACTCTTCAGCTTTATAATAGTCCTGTACCAGTTCTCTTTCACTGCTACCTTTTTTATTCCCAGCGTTATAATCTGAGGACAAGTCTGGTATACTATTTACACCTTGTTCATCATGATCATTCTCCTCTGAGGGGTCAGGGTCAATGACAACATTCTCTGTTGAAAAAAACAAAGTTTGAAAGTAAATATTTGTATTACCATCTTTTAATTAATGAAATGGTGTTCTTTTGTACTTTTGTGTGTTTCATTTCTTTTTGTCTTCTATTACATGGGGGTCTTAGGCCTGCTAGTCTATTGCCCAGGACTTCAAAGATTTCCAGAAGTCTAATGAGTATTTTAACTTAATTTTCAAACCTGAACTCAGTCTTTCTGAATAAAACTGTTGACAACTTAAATTAATTTTGATAGTTTACATGTAGCAAAAATGTTGAAATTAAAAAATGGTAATACTTTAACATGTAATATGTTTACTTTGGTCTTTTTGGGACTGGTGGCAAAACATGTAACAGAGTAGGGCATCCCTACATGTATGTGGTATGCAGAAATACACAGCCATGTCCAGACAGAACGAGGAGGTTAAATAAGAAAATATATGATGAATGTGTCCATAGGGACATTGATGATGCGGCCATGCCCCCGCTAGCATTTAACATTATAAAGGGACGTAACTCAAGAACTGTAAAAGTGACACTTCCACAATTTGAACTTAAACTGAATGAAACTGAAACTGTAATAAGCATTATATTTACATTTCACTAAATTTATTTGAGACAAACTTAAGTTAGAGAATGGAAACAAAATATCATAAAAGGTAATACAGGGTAAAAACTGAAGAAAATTAATCAAAGTACTTGTAAGCACCAAGGGCAGGGATGGGCACGATTATTGACAAATGTAATCGATTAATAATCGATTATTTGAAAGATTTTTGTGCAATCAATTAATAATTGATTACTCAGATTCGGCGAATGACGAAGATTGTTTTTTCTTTTCTTCAGTAAACATTGCATTGTATAAAGAATTGGTTGTAGTTCATGTAATTATTAAAAATAATTTTTAAAATTGGAGTTATCTTCCTTTGTCCATTATAGTAGTTGGTTAAAATTAATTTTTCAAATTGCAGTTATCTTCCTTTGTCCATAATTGTAGTTGATTCAATTTTTTAAATTAATTTTATCAATTTCATCATTATTATTTTAGGATAGTTATTAGATTACTATTTTTCCATTTCTAAAGGAGAATAACTCTAAAACGGTAAATTTGACACCACCAAAGTCCAAACTTGATTTGTTTGTTTGTGGTAATAAACATTTGGTATCAGTTTTATAACATTTGGTTGAAGCAAACTAAAATTGGAGAGCTGAAATCAACTTTTGGATGTACAGACGTACAGATTAAAAAAAAGGACCAATCAATTTTCAAACTTCATTATAGATTAACTACAACATTTTCAACATTTGTCCATGCATACATGTATCATTTAATTTAATTCCAGTGTTTATATTGCAATCAAATTTGACACACAATTGTCATTTGAAAACTAAAAGTACTTGAGTGCATAGCTAGATTAAGAAGATACAAAGAAATATAATATATACATAAACATGGTTAACCCCGCCCCAATTTTGCGCCTGTCCCCAGTCAGGAGCCTCTGGCCTTTGTTAGTCTTGTATGATTTTTAATTTTAGTTTCTTGTGTATAATTCAGAGTTTAGTATGACGTCCATTATCACTGTACTAGTATACATATTTTTTAAGGGGCCAGCTGAAGGACGCCTACGGGTGCGGGAGTTTCTTGCTACATTAAAGACCTATTGGTGGCCTTTGGCTGTTGTCTGCTCTATGGTCGGGTTGTTGTTGCTTTGACACATTTCCCATTTTCTTTCTCAATTTTATGTATGTAATAGGTCATAACCAGTGACACATTGTCATGTATACAAGTATATGTTGAGAATCTTTGAGGTTTGTTAAATTGATGAACTTTTCAGTTAATACATGTTGAAGGACACCTCCGGGTGCGGGAATTTCTCGCTACATTGAAGACCTGTTGGTGACCCTCTGCTGTTGTTTTTTATTTGGTCGGGTTGTTGTCTCTTTGACACATTCCCCATTTCCATTCTCAATTTTATTTAATAACATATCAAATAAAATCCTTTCTAAAAAAAGGGCTACACTTATATTGAACCTGTATTCATTTATATGGTTCAAATGGGTTATTTTGAAATTCATGGTAAGGCCACACCAAATTAATTAATAGTTCTTTGAGATTTTACCCAAAAAAAATGGGGCGAGCGAGCGAAATATAAATTTATATTTTTAAATTCTTCGCCTCAAATTTTGAAGAAATATGGAGCGAGCGATATTTTTTTTCTCTCAATTTTTATATCTTTTACCTAAAAGAAGCAACTGAATTTTCAACTCACTTAATTGAAAGGGGACATAATTTGATATAATTAAATTATCTCCCTTTTTATATGTATTTCAACTTTCTGCATTCTTTTTCATTTTGTTTTGTTGTTTGTATAATTAACACTGCACAAATATACACTTTTGAACATATTTTTTTATGCATGAACTTTATATGGCTATCTGCTTTTAATATGCACTGCTTTCATCTGTAGTATGCTAGCTAGCTTCTTGTAACATAACTGCATTGTGTGTGTTTTGTGTTTATGCATATGGATCACTAACCAGTCAATCCAAGCACAGTGGAAACTGGGGGTTCTAGCTAGTGCTACTTTACAATTAAATATCAGATCAATGTTTGAGGCCCAATCAATGATATCAGAGTAAAGTCTTTGTGGCCCAGTGAGCTGTTTCCCAGACAAGGGGACAGGTTTATCAGGCATGTGTAACTCATTTTGTGAGCTCATGAGTACCGAAAATGCATTAATTCCACTTGGTTTTGAATTTGATGCATCTTTAGTAGCAGTAGATCCATCATCAATTGTGAACTGCACATATTTAAAGTTTAGGTCATTACATATTGACCATACCATATTTTCGTCAGATATTTCGATACTAGAATCATCGAAACTGTTCGACTTACTTATTTGTATGGTTTTAATATTAATAATCTCACTTTGTGCATCGCTACATCGTTCAATGGCTTCTTGATATAGTTCCCTGAATGTCCGACATTTTGTTTGTGTTGCCGCATTTTTTAATATGTATGCCTTGTTGTTATTTTTGTCTGAATGTTTCACCACAGAAACAATCAGCACGTTTTCCATCTTTGCAACTTTTTTGATCAGAATCAAAAATATGCTTGACAAATGACAAACACTGCATATTTTCAAACGCTTAAGGTGGTACCTAACACTACAGGGAGATAACTATGTAAAGTCATCTAAACGTTTTAATTATGTTGTGTTGTAAAAGGAATATTAAGCTTCTCAATGATCAAAATTGGTGTTTGTCAAACTGCTATATAACCAGTGTAATTTTTCTGACAAAACGGTTGGTTCAAAATTTTTGAAATTTTTATATTTTTGTTAAAGGGTCAAAGTAAATACTTTGACTTAATTTTATGAAAATTAAACGAGCCGAATTAATTTTAGTGAAAGTGTTGGGTACCACCTTAATTGATAAAGATTTTTTTAAATACCGGAATCGAGTTCGTCGAAAATGCGGATTTATTTTCGACGTGCGGGAATTTTATTTTTATTTTTATTTTTTGGTTTTGGCAGGTGAGGTGCGGGAAATTTATTTTTATTTTTTTATTTTAATTTCCGCAATTTAGGTGCGGGTTTTCCAAAGAACTACTAATTAATTTGGTGTGGCCTAATCATATGTAATCATGGTCACTTGCCAATTTAATCAACATTATTTTAATAAAATACAAATGAACCTTGAGAAATTAATCCTACAATTGTCAAAGTAGTTGTAATTCAAACAATTACATTGAAAGTACATTTTGTAATTGTAATTTAATCAATTACATTGAAAGTATTATAATCAGACCTATCAAGACTGAAAGAGAATGTACTGTCAGACTTGATATAAGGCTTCGAGTCTTGTCTTACCACACATCAGGGTTTCCAAGCCTGATATATCTGAATCTATTTTAGGTTCATCTTTCAACTTGCTATCTGGATTACAAATTAGACCACCACTTCCAACAACATGTGTCCTCTCTTCACCATGAACGAGTAATGACTTTTGCTTTTCATTCAAATCTAACATCAATGTTGATGTTTCACATAAAGAATCATTAATATTTTTATTCAATTGTTGAATGAAAGTATGTATTATTTCGTTGGCTCTAATAATATCTACAAAACTACCAGAAAATTCAAAATTATCTCCATTGTCAGTTTTTTTCTGTGAAATTCGTACCCTTGTTTCATATTTCAATTTCTCCGTCAGTTTGCAATTGGGATTACAAAGGAATGTGCTCAAAGTTGCCGAGACACTTGGTAATAGCAAACTTTTAGTGTGATCAAAAACTACACCCATGACTCCCAATTTTGAATCACAAACAAAGGGACATATAATGAGGGGAAAGGAAACTAACAATATCACAGGTAATTCTATCGGGATACCCATTCTGTCGAGCGTTTTGATTGGTCATCTCTTCAGCTTATCCAATGGCAAATGGTTTAACTTCTGCAAGATAAATAATAAACAAATGCACATGGTGATCATACACAGGAATGACAGGATTGACAGCAACACTTCATTTAAAAACTGGAGAAAAGAAAGAATTTTCTTTCAGCTGCCTCAACAATGAAGGAAACGTTTCTCTCACTGAAATATATAAATCATCAGTAATCTTACAACAAAAACTTAACAATGTGTTGACAACTCTTGTAGAAGAAGAAAAATCAAAGCTTTCCAAATTAGGTATTAGTCTGCTTTCTATATGTTTGCTGGGACTAGTATACTAATATACAATATATTATGTCCAATTTTTATGCCAACTTGATGGGATGGGAAAAAATTCAAATAATACATATCTTTATATTCTAAATTATTAAGACTACATGCATTAAATTCATTTGTACATGTACCCTAAGACTACTATAACACATGTTATAGTAGTCTCAGATGTACCTATATATATATATTATTTATTTAAATTTCAAATATTCTATATTCTTTTCCATACAAGAGGGTAGATATGCCCATTTCTGTCAGGCGTCAAACGGTCATTTTCAGCTTATTACCATTAGCTTCCAGTGGTGGATCCAGGTGGAGGGTTCCGGGGGTTGGGACCCCCCTTTTTTTGGACGACCAATGCAACCTGTCCTGAGTTGGGAACCCCCCTTTTTAAAATGGCTGGATCCGCCCCTTGCTTCAAATTGGTTAAATTTTTACTGTGATTCGCCAAAATGTCCTCGTGATTATCCAAAGTCTCTATCTTTATTTTCATTTGGCATGAATTTTACCTTTATTCTGTTGTAATCAATGGGTGTACCTTCATAATGTCATTATGAAGGTATGAAGGTACACCCATTGATTACAACCCTTATACAATATGTTGAAGTCAATAGATATAGGAAGATGTGGTGTGAGTGCCAATGAGACAACTCTCCATACAAATAACAATTTAAAAAGTAAACCATTATAGGTTAAAGTACGGCCTTCAACACGGAGCCTTAGCTCACACCGAACAACAAGCTATAAAGGGCCCCAAAATTACTAGTGTAAAACCATTCAAACGGGAAAACCAACGGTCTAATCTATATAAACAAAACGAGAAACGAGAAACACTTATATATTACATAAACAAACGACAACTACTGTACATAAGCACATTTAGAATGTTTATTTAAAAAAATTCATAGACATCAGTCTTCTTGGCATCCTGACAGTATCATATTAAATATTCAACTTTTGATTAATGTTTAGATTCGTGACTATAATGATGCTTGATTTGAAAACAAATATAACCATGATAATCAATGACTTGGTATTTTATCATTGTATATATGTTGTAGCAGGGGGTCCAGCTATTTTTGAAAAGGGGTTCCAACCAAGGATTAAAGGGGATCTAACCATTATGTCCCCAATTCAAAGCATTGATCATAAATAAAAGGAAGGTTCTATCCCTGCTTCCCTCCTCTTGATCCACAACTGTGTAATACAAAGGTCTTAACATAGGACCCTATACATGGAAGAAAATACT
This sequence comes from Mytilus edulis, assembly GCF_963676685.1. Taxonomy (NCBI): domain Eukaryota; kingdom Metazoa; phylum Mollusca; class Bivalvia; order Mytilida; family Mytilidae; genus Mytilus; species Mytilus edulis. The sequence continues at coordinate 38,630,451 of NC_092352.1, read as the reverse complement.
GTTTTTATACGCCCACAAAATATAATTTTTTTGGGTCTATATTGGTATCTATGTGTCGGTGTCAGCGTTGTCCAAAGACAGATGATTTCCGGATAATGACTTTAGAATAAGTAAATAGAAATCAATAAAAATTTTACACAATGATTATAACCACAAAAGGAAGGTTGGGATTGATTTTGGGGGTTATGGTCACAACGGTTTAGGAATTAGGGGCCCAAAACAAGCATTTATCTAGTCTCCGGACAATAAGTTGTATATAAGTGTTTCAATTGCTCTGAAATTTTACCACACTGTTTAATACCCTAAGTAGAAGATTGAGGTTTATTTTAAGGGCTATGGGACAAACAGTCTAGGAATTAAGGACCAAAAAAGGGTAAAAAACAAGCATTTTTCTAGTTTGTGGACTATAACTTGTGTGTAACTGTATGGTCATTTGATCTCTATGACATTGTACCACAAGATTCTATATAACAAAGGGAAGGCTGGGATTCAGTTTGTGGTTAATTTCCCTAAACATGTAGGAAAAAGGGGCCAATAAAGCGCCAAAAAGAAGCATTTTTCTAGTTTACAGACAATAACTTGTGATTAAGTGTATGGATCTCTCTGAAATTATACTTCAAGGTTTCTAATTACAAAGGAAAAGCTGGAATTGAGTTTTAGGGTTCTTGCTCCAAAGGGGGTTTAAACAAGTTGGGGGCCAAAAAGGGGCCCAAAAATTATTTTTGTAGTTTTCACTCAATAACTTGTGTTTGAGTGTATAAATCTCTCTGCAATTATACCACAAGTTTCCATACTACAAAGGGATTGTTATTTGGGGTTATTGCTCAAATCATTTAGCATTTAGGGGCAAAAAAGAACGGAAAACAAGGGTTTTCAGGTTAAAGGTAATTTAGACAATTAAAAAGCAGTGTAAGGGAGGTAATCCCAATTCCATTTAAAGATTAGTGTTACATATATATTATATATATGTTTGACTACCTCCCATACATTGCTTGAAAATTATGTATTAAGAAATAAAGATTAAATTAAAGAAATGATGATTGTCTTGAGATGATTAGCTGTAAAAAAAAATCAGAAATTACTATCATTAGTTACTATTACTTTAATATTAATTTTAACCATTGCTGTATGTCATTTTATATTTTAATATTTTCTCATGTATTTAAATGAGTAGTAATTGTTGCAAACTCCAGGAGAAATTTGAACTGAAATTATTTTTGGAATAAGAGAAAGGGGAGGTGAAAGGAAATTGAAAGGGGGTTACATTTTTTCTCATTTCAGATTTCAGAAATTAAAAAGAAAATTTCTTCAAATATTTTTTTGAGGGGATCAATATTCAACAGCATAGTGAATTGCTCAAAAGCAAAAAAGAAAATTAAAGTATATTAGATCCACAACCTTTCTGTGTCAGAAGCATATGCTGTATCAACTATTTAATCACAATCCAAATTCAGAGCTGTATCCAGCTTGAATACTGTGTCCATACTTGCCCAAACTGTCCAGCATTCTGCAGTCATATAAAGCTGCGCCCTGCAGAGCATCTGGTTAATTTTGGTGACATTTTTCTTAAAGAATTTAGTATTGACTTGAATCTCATGTGAAATTAGTGAGAGTTGGCAGTATTGATATTGGACAATTTACATGATAAATAAAGACTGTGGCCTATAATGGTTTACTTTACAAATTGTGACTTGGATAGAGAGTTGTTACCATTGGCATTCATACCATATTTTCTTATATCTATTAACTACTAGTTCATGTATATGCAAAGCTATAGATTCTTAATATAGACTTTTTTTGATATATTTACCTATATAATATATGATGTGAAAATTTTCATAGGTGAAAAGTCTGCAGAAAAAAATAAAGATGAAGAAGAAAATGATGAAGAAGATGATGAGGATGATGATGATGATGAAGAAGAAGAAGAGAATGGATTATCTCCTCCTGATCAAAAGAGACAAAAAACTTGACATGGCATAAATGAGTTTTTTTCATTGTTGTATTTTGTCATTTGAGCTAGTAAAATTAACTTTCATATTCTGTTTTAGATTTTCATTTTTGACATATATTGCCACAAACACAGATTGTATCTTATTTTAGCTACATTGACAACAGTCAGTTTTTACTAATTCATTTTGTCATAACCACTTTAGGGTATAGCCTTTAGGACGAATATACATGTAGACAAGAATTTCATAAAGAAATATTTAGAATCACGTATAATACTACAATGAAAAAATAACACAGAGGTACAAGTGATGTTGAGGAAAAAAGCAAAGAAAATAAAAATATTGATAGTAGATTTGTCTGTCAGTCTGTCTGTCCTGTTCTTGTCATCCAACTACTCTGAAACTAAAATCAAACTTTGTAGATAATAAGAATATACCATAGTGGGTCTCATTGGGGTCTAAACGTGACTCGGGATTGCCAATTTTTTGTAAGCGTGACACATGAAAGTCAAATTATTGTGTCGGGAAAACGGGAAATGATGTCTAGCGGGACCTGGGAAATGACAAAAAAATGAGAATTGCTTACGTACATAGTGTAAGCGGGATACGGGAATCTGACAAAACAGAAAGCGGGATCCTGGATCGGAACCCCCCAATGAGACCCCCACCAAGTAGATGTGCAAAATGATATGAAATAATTATTATGATTCAATTTTTAATCGTAGAGTTATCCCTCTTTGTTCTCTGAATTTTGGTCTAAATGTACTACTACAACAGTTAGTTGAAGCAACTCCTCTAAAACCAGACAACAGAATTTGATGAAACTTTGTTGTCAATTTCGACATAATATGTAGATGTACATATACACACAAAAAAAATGATTACTTAACTTATGAAGGAGTTATGAGTCTTTGAACTAAGGATTCTGGTGAGATTTTGTTTGCCCAGTGACAATGTGGAGGCATGGATACTCATTACAATTCTTTCATTTTCGATGTTGAAATAATATCTTGTTAGAATGAAAAGAGACACCTAATAACAATACAAAAACAATGTTTAGAGATAATTATATGTTATCTTACCTCCTATATTCCATATAAGGTTAGTAGGGAGGTAGGGTTTATTCCAATACACTGTTGATGTGGAGTTACGACTTTGGCACTATTTGAAACTCCATTTTGTAACTTCTACCTGAATTAAAAATATTTATTAGAATTGTATCATAATTTTGTGACATTCCAAATTTATTACAAAAAGCATATATCCAAGATTGCAATGGACATGACTTAATCTTTAATATTTGCTTTACTGTGCAATGTTTATTGATGAAAATAAGATATTTTAACAAGAGACCATAGGTATTCAAAATAAACTATCCACACATGCCAAACATCTTCTTTTGTAATAATAAAAATAATATAAAACCAGTTTGAATTAGAATTTTGAGCAACATCATCATGAAGTGCATTTAGTCTGTATAAGATTTTTCCCTGCATGCAACCAATTTTAACTTTGTTTTTTGTTCTATTCTGAAAATGTTTTTTGTTCTATTCTGAAAATTACTTTTCAAAGAAATCTGATTATGGTCCCACATTTCATCATCTGGTAGTTTCCAAATAGCAAAGAAAGAACTTTATAACAAAGGAATGAAAGCATATTTCGAATTAAGGAAGACCTTTTCAGTGGAAAGCCCAAAACCTAGTACTTTATTACACATCTATAACCATACAATCCGACCAATCTTGTTGTATGGATCTGAAATTTGGGGTTATATACCACATAAGAAACAAATACATTTGGATAACTTTTTATCAAAAGAAACTGATTATCTTGTACTAGAGAAAATTCATACTAAGCTTTGTAAATTTTCACTTGGAGTTAATATAAAAACATCAAATATGGCATGTAGAGGAGAACTAGGTTCACTCCCTACACTGTATTATGTTATAATGAATATGGTAAAATATTGGATCCATCTTATGAAAGATATTGAACCTTCAAATATTATTCTAAGGGAAGCCATAAATCTATCTCATTCTATGGACAAACATAACCAGAATCTTGGATAGGAAGCATTAAACATATATTTAAATTTTTAGACTTAGAATATCTATTTGTTAACCAGTCAAACTTTAAACAAAACCATATTCTAAAAAAAGTAAAAACAGTGGCGGATCCAGGGGGGTTCCGGGGGTGCGCACCCCCCCCCCTTTATTTTTGCCGATCAATGCATTTGTATCGGGACATATGTTTTGCACCCCCCCTTTGCCCTGGGTGCCCTGGGTTAGCACCCCCCCTTTGAAAATTCCTGCATCCGCCCCTGAAAAACATCTTTAACTATTAAATTTAAAGAAAGCTGGTTAGCTAGTTTAGAAAGCAATTCTGGGAAGTCTACTTATTTACAATCTGGCAATAAATTAAGAACTTAAAGAAAATTTAAAAATATTTTTATGTTTGAACCATATTTAAAAATGAATTAAAAAAAAAGACAGGCAAATAATCACAAGATTTAGAACTAGCTGTCATGATCTTGAAATCAAAAGAGGGAGGTATATTGGAATTAAAGCTGAAGACAAAAAGTGTAAGGTATGTAAGAACGCAGTTGAAGACGAACTAAATTTTCTTTTAAAATGTCCTGTTCTAAAAGATACTCGATCTCAACATCTATCTAATTTAAATTCAAAAATTTTTCAAGATTATCTGATGAAATGAAATTTGTTTGGATTCTTTCATCTGAAGATTTGTTTGTTACTTCAAACTTATCTAATTTATTGCACTCCCTTTTTGAAGAACAAAAGAAAATTATAGAAAATATTGTTGTTTGAAAAAAAATTAGAAGAGAAATATATAAGATATATATATAGGAAATAAAATTGATCAGAAGTTGTCTCCCATAGACCTAGAACTATAAAGATTTATGTAATTTCTCCAGGTCACAGTGGCACCCATAACAACTATGTTTTGTCAATAACTTGGTTTATATCAGATAATTAGTGTAAATGTGTATTCATGTGGTTTTTTGTTTAAATGTACTTTAAACTAAACACATTTATTCTAAAAACAGTTGTTGGCATGACACGGGTTATGTTCTTCTCATATATATGTTATGATGGTATGATACTAAACCCCTAACGGGAAGGATTGTGCCTGATGTTCATATGATGAAATTATAATCTTTCAGTCAGTTTAATTAAAGTCTGGAGCTGGTATGTCAGTTAACTGCTAGTAGTCTGTTGTTATTTATGTATTATTGTCATTTTGTTTATTTTCTTTGGTTACATCTTCTGACATCAGACTCGGACTTCTTGTGAACTGAATTTTAATGTGCGTATTGTTATGCGTTTACTTTTCTACATTGGTTAGAGGTATAGGGGGAGGGTTGAGATCTCACAAACATGTTTAACCCCGCCGCATTTTTGCGCCTGTCCCAAGTCAGGAGCCTCTGGCCTTTGTTAGTCTTGTATTATTTTAATTTTAGTTTCTTGTGTACAATTTGGAAATTAGTATGGCGTTCATTATCACTGGACTAGTATATATTTGTTTAGGGACCAGCTGAAGGACGCCTCCGGGTGCGGGAATTTCTCGCTACATTGAAGACCTGTTGGTGACCCTCTGCTGTTTTTATTTGGTCGGGTTGTTGTCTCTTTGACACATTCCCCATTTCCATTCTCAATTTTATTAATCATTTTCTGTGCTTTATTAATTCATTTGATTGTATAGCTCAAATTTTGGGCACCATGATTGGTTAATAAAATTATCTATCTAACAGTTACAGATTTGGTGGATATTATAAAGGATCATAATGTCTCTATCGTACATGAACAGCTTACACGTATCTAATATAGTAATATGTGTCTGTCTGTCTGTGTCAGGTGCATTACTTTTGTACTGTACAATATGACAAAATTAGTGTAAGATTGATGTAATATGCATTCATTTCTAATGTAATGTCATAAAGTTGGCCTCATAAAGTATTGAGAGCCAAATGACAGTGTTTTGGGAACAGACATAATAATACAGCCCCTGTAGGAAAATGTTAAGAGGGGGGGCAAGGGGTTTAACTGTTATGCTGTTATGGGGCATTTTAATTCTTTGTTATCTGTTATTCTGAAAATATATTTACTGTTAGCTGTTATTGTCTTATTCTTTGTTAGCTGTTATAGGACTATTATCTATTTTGTTATCTGTTATTGTGAGAATGTATTTGCTGTTAACTGTTATTGAAAATTGGAATGTTAGCATTTTGATATCCAATCTTCCGCAGAATTTGAAGATAATTGAAAATTGTGATTTGAATGGATAATAGTCTCATTGGCACGCTTACCACATCTTCTTACAATGTATATCTATTGGGGTCTTTCTACTGGTAATATCGGGTGGCCCTGTATTTGCAGAAGAATTTCAGTAACATACATCACATAAACATATTAAAATCAATTGGACCCAGAGCCATTCCAGTATAAATTATATTATTATATCCTTGTTTTCAAAATTCCAATAGGGAACATACCTTTTATAATTGTATAAATAAACCAATTGTTCAGACGTTTCGGCCATTGGCCTTCTTCAGTTATTTATTATTCCTCTAAACTACATGGCTGACATTTCTTTTTTCAAACATTTAATTGGTTTATTTATACAATTATATATTATTATACTTTGTAATATATTCCATTGTCTGTGAACATGTAGCATTTTGTACAAATTATAATTCACTTATTACTTGTACAATAACTTATAGTATGGATTTCGTTATAAAAAGGCATTGGTACACCCTATAGATTTTTTTTATTCAATGACCACATAATAATCTTTATGTTGTACTATTACAACACTGTCCCTGATTAGGGAAGGATTGGACACCAACTAGCATGCTAACGTTGAATCAATCACATTCTGTATGTGCCTACTTCCAAGTCAGGAGCCTGGATTCAGTGGTTGTAGTTCGTTACTGTGTTACTAAGTTTCTCGTTCACTATTTTGTGGATAAATTAGGCAGTCAGTTTTCTCCTTTGAAATGTTTTACATTACTTAGTGGTATGGGTTTGAATTATGGCTTTTGGAATTATACAACATCTTTTTCTTTTAGCATTTATATTACAAGTGCTACTATCTCTTTACATGAAAGAGAACCCTGACCACCATATTTTTAAAAGCTTTTTAACCGCTTCACATGGCGAAAATTGAAGCTCTGAAACCATTGATGCAAATAAAGATGTGTCTTCAGTTTAATTTTTCGACAAATACCCTTTTTAAGATCCTACAGCTTCTCCAATGCTGTACCCAAATTTTCTATATCCTATAATTTCACATAAGATGCATGATTGGTGTTTCACTTGGTGTCATCCAAATTTTCACTAGGTCAAAATTCTATTATACTACATGTATCAGAATTGTCACTTGAGTCAATTTCTATTATCAGAAGAACCCTAACTGGCATGCGTGTTTCAGTTACATGTTCTGTCTCCACTGATCTGGGTATTTTTATGTTTTATAAGTAAGTTTTATCATGAGGTCATTAATTAAAAAAATATGTTGTGCATCAATGTTTTTATTTATTACTTGTAAAGTATATATATTGCTTTTCTGATTTCAGAAGAAAAAAATCTAAAAATCAAATTGATAATAAAGTGTCGCTGGCTGCACTATTTTCAAAAATTAAATAAAAACACCTGAATCATTAAAAATTGATCCCTCAAATGCCCTAGATTAAAAATATCCCTATATAATATAACATAATACTATAACTTATTGTACAAGTTACGGAAAAAAATCAACCAAGGCAGAACTGCCTCAACGTCTTGTTTACACAAATTACAATTTTCTAGGTCCATACCACAAGTTATATATTAAGATCTACGAGTCATCTACTGGATTGGTCCTGGACAGATTTATTTTCATTTTTCATTTACTGTTATCTGTTATTATCCCTTTTCAATTCCTTGTTATCTGTTTTTCACCAAATCAATTCACTGTTTTGCTGTTATGGGGACCCCCCTTGCCCCCCCCCCCCCCCCCTCTGTTAACCTGAACAAAATCTTTTAATCAACTACGTATTGAAGTAATGCTTTTTAATGATGAATTTTCAAAATATTTAGCGTATTTTCGTCTAATATCTTAAAAATTATAATTATGAATAGAACTAAAGATGAAAATATGATAGACAAGACAGTAGATCTATTAATAGGTCATTATGACCAAAATTGATAGTCAACTTCAAAGTTATTGCTCTTTATGATGATTTTCCCTAAAATTTAAGGCCTTTAAATGTCATCTTTTTTGTCCAAAGACATTAGGTTTCCAGATGATTACTTCAGTTTAAGTGTATGAAGTCTATGGCATTTAGTACTGCAAGGTTTCATACCAAAAATGGAAGGTTGGGATTGATTTTGATGTTTATTGTTCAGAAATTAGGGGCCAAAAGTCAAAGATTTTCTGGTTTGCAGACAATATCTAGAGTATAAGTCTGGATCTCTGTGAAATTGTACCACATAGTTCTTTTGTAACCACTAAAGGAAGGTTGAAATTAGTTTTGGGGATTATTGTCCTAACTGTTTTTGGAATTAAGGATTTTCTGGTTTTCGTACAATAACTTGAATAGAAGTCTATGGATCTATATAAAGTTGTACCAAAAGGTTTCACAACAAAAAAGGAAGGTTAAGATTAATTGTGTTGTTATATTACCGTAACCATTTAGAAATTAGGGTCCAAATTTCAATGGGGTTTAATTCAAAGTCTTGAATTCTTGGGGTTCTTTAAAATGCTGAATCTAACTGTGCATTTTTTTGGGGTCTCATTTTTAAATCGGTCCCCATTTGTGTCTAATAAGTCCAAAATTAAAATTTGTTTGATTTTAGCCAAATTGAATTATTGAGGTTCTTTGATAAGCTTAATTTAACTTATTTAGTTTTTTTGATTTTGGAACATATTTTTAAATTGGTCCACATTAAGGTCCAAAAGGGCCAGAGTTAGGTTTTGTTCATATTGTATATATTTTATTTTTTAACTAAGTTACCCCAAGTATCATTGGTTATGCATATACTCATTAAATGCTTTAGACAATATCATGCAAAAGTTTACAAAATTTATGCAGGTTCTTGGAGCCTCATGTTTTTAGATTTTACTTTTTGATAAATTAAAGCTTTTCCCTTATGGGGAATTCTTTATTATCTGAACCAAATTCTGTTACATATTTTGTGAAATAGGTTACATTTATTATATTTTTCTACCCAGTCAGTTACTCAAGTGTGAAGTGAGTAGATTTCAAGTAAAAAGTTTTTTACCTGTACATGTGATTTACAGGTAAAAATTTGAATTTTGGTTTCAAATTAGTTTGATCTTTACATGGACAGAGACTTGCATTTTTTCCTGAAATGTTTTGAAGACATGAAAAAGTTTAAAGTTTCATGAGGAGTTTAAGGTAAGGAAGCAGTAAAAATTACATCAATGTTATCTATTTTGGATTTCAAACTTTTAAGTTCCAGAAAATTGCTTTTAAAGAATTAAAGATTTCACAAATTTTTCTAAAAATAATAAGGTTGGATGTGAAACACAATGATAACTCTTAACCATTTCTTCAGCTAATTTATTTATTTGAGACGTATAACATTTTTTCAATGACTTGTTGTAATGTTAAATGTTTCTTTTCAGTTCTTGGCTTCTAGGAAATTATACAGTTATAGTCATCTAAATTGGTATAATTTAGGAAAACCAGACACTAAACGCTATTATATAGATTTTGAACAATGAAAGACGCAGAGCATATAGGTATGATAGTCAATAGTAAATTAAAAACAAAAATGATAGAAACCCTGTTATATTACCTTTCAGAGACCTAAATGAATAACTGAATAATATCTGCCTGTTTCTCTACTATGATTTTGAGTTACAAATATTTGCTATGTATTATAGTTTGTATGTCTACCCAAATGATATTGCAGAGATGGACCTAAGCCAGAGAAGCATGAACAAAAAAAGCATGAAGTTTTATAAATGTTAATATAAACGAAATTGTACTTTCTGTAGCTATTTAAAATGCCACAAAAGTCAGTAAAAGACATTTAGTTAATAAACAAAGAGGTTATATACATATCTATTTGGAAAGCTTATTATTCCCAAACTACAATAGTAGAGGGCCATTATGTTTCCTGTTCTGTGTGTCTGTTTGTTTGTCTGTCCGTTCATTCTTCCATTCGTTCTTCCATCCGTTCGTTTGTCTGTCCATTTGTTCATTCATTCGTCTGTCATAGTCCTAGCTCCCTTTCAATTTTTATAAATTTTACGTTTCCGTGTTATAAAAAGGGAGGATTTTCCAGTTTTCGGACAATAAGTCACAAGTGCTTTGAGCAGATTTCATGAAAATTTGTAGAATTGTTTATTTTTATTGACCTAAGCTCCCTTTCAATTTTTATAAATTTTAGATTTTAAGTTTCCAAGTTATGAGATTTTATTCATAAAAAAGGTGGGATTTTCCAGTATTCGGACAATAACTCAAAAGTCCTTTGAGCAGATTTCATGAAACTTTGGTGACTAGTTTATATCTATTAAAATAACCTCCCTTTATTTTTGTTTTATAAATTTCTGATATAACATTGAGGAGTATTAATCAAACTTTATTTGTTGAAAAAGCGTATGATACGCTCAAGGCACAGCTCTTCATTGATGAAGTTGAAGTCCAATCAACTTGAAACTTTGTACAGATGTTCCCTATGATATGGTCTTTCTAACTTTAATGCCAATTTGAGTTTTGACCCCAATTTCACGGTCCACTGAACATAGAAAATGATGGTGCTAGAGAGGCATCAGTGTACTATGGACACATTCTTATTATATGTACCTTTGGTTTTAGTTCATCATAATCATTTGGCAAACTTGGCTGTGTTTACACAACAAATGTAATTTTCCTTTTCAAAATCTGAGGACTATGGGTAATCTCATTGGTTGTACACCACAATAAAAATAACATTACATCATTGGTTAATTTCCATTTTTAAGATTTTTTTAAACCAATCATAATGTTTTTGTGTATGCTTTTGAAAAATATCACAGCATATTGATAACAAAAAAAAAACAGTGCAGCTGAAAAAGGCATTTATAGATATGGAAAAGTACATTGAATTTTGTATTTCAGAGAATTTATAAGACTATCCACAACATTCTCATTTTGATGAATTGTTAAACCACAGAAACTTGAAAAAGACCTACAAAAAAATCCATCTCTGTAGTCACCAAAGAGATAAGTAGTTTTTTCTTGGTTAACAATTATACATATGGACACTATAATTTTTTTCTTAGATCCTCATTAGGAAAAAAGGGGATGCAGGTATACATCAATGAAGCAGCAACCCAACAAAAGATTTTTTCATATCTCAAAGCCCTCCCTTAGAAATGAATTGAAAATGCTCAAATTTTTAGACCTGTTAATATGAAAACTTGTGCTATGCCAAAACAAACACTACAAAATTTCATGCAGACTTTTTTTTTTTAATGGCTTCAAAGTTTAGATTAACTATTTTATGTTCTTTTAAAAAAAACTACCAGATGCAACAACACTTTTTGGAAAATCTTATGAGATGACGCCAAGAGAAAAATTTCAATCCTGTTTTTTATTAATTACTTTATCATTGGCCTTTAACATTGTTAATTTTAAATTGCTTTGGTTATTTATTCAAATTTTTACAAGTGAATTGAATTTGTTTGGATGAAAATCACCTTTTAATCAATGGGAGGGAGGTAACTGGTTATATAGATCTAACATAACTCTTTGCCATGCTTACAGCAGCAATCTTTTTTTTCATTTTCCACAAAAATTAAGCAACGAATGTAGGATGCCATTCTTATAACAATACATCACTGCATAAAGACCCTCATCAGCACACTAACATGTCAAATGTGTATCCTACTTCATAATGCAAATATCATTTAATAATGTTAATATACAAGATTGTGAAAAAGAATTTTTATTAAAAAGATTTTACTCATTTTTACTCTGTAGAGACTATTTCACCAGCACTTTGACTGATGCACAGAGACTTCTGACAAATAAATACCGGTACTCAATAGAGTTGAATTAACTATTGACAACCAGGTTTGAGGACGTGGAAAGCACTCTATCATTGTTGGTAGTTTTAAGTGCTTTGATCTCTTGGATGAGGTCTCACATAGATAACTTATGTTCCTTAGTTCCATTGAAATGTTCAGTGCATTATAACTGCAAGACATCTGATTGACTTCGACTGTAGACTTATTTTTAGTTTCTGCAGAGTAGAAATGAGTTGATCAAAACCTAGCTTAACCTTTTTTATTGTTGACAGCAAGGCTGAGGGTTTATGCACAAGAATATACTTTTTAGGACAAGGAGATTGTCACTTTTCAGGAGCAGATCCATCCATTTTAAAAGGGGGTCCCAACCCAAGATAAAGGGGGGTGGGGGTTCAAACAATATTTTCCCATTCAAATGCATTGATCATTCAAATAAAAGAGGGTGTTCGAGTCCACGGTACCCCCTCTGGGGTTACAAAAACATTATTATGTATTTAAGCTAGCTTCCACTCTCTTTTAAAAAGTTTGAAACAAAAACAATTTAAAATATTTTTCACCTAATGATTTATCTGGTAATTTTTTTTTTATAAACATAGTGGAATAATGAAGTATTAATTTGCTTTTAGCAGCCAGTTTCATTTTGAAAAAATGAGCTAAAAACATGGCTGACATATTGTTTTCCTAGACAAAAATTGAACCTCATTTTGGTCTGTATTACCTGCAACATTTTATTTGACCCATAGTAGTGGCAGTTGGACATATATGCAGCATGGTCAAATATTAAAAAGACAATAATGTCAAAATTTGATATAAAGTGAGCAACTATATTCTTTCACAGGTAAAACACCAAATTTTATGCTTCCATTTTTTTTGACAAGCTTGAGAGAAATTTTCTTCGAAGGTAAAAATCTTATGTTGTATTTCGACAGCAGTCTTATTGCCTGCAAACTGTATGGTAAAGTGAGATAAAAAAAACTTTGAAAACAAATAATTTAAGTTTCTAGAAAGGTTTAAAGTTTCTTTAAAGAATTAAAAACAAAGGTTGTTTTATATATAATAATCTTTTTTTTTATATGTTTATGTGTAATGCATATTGTATACTTATTGACTGGGTATGAGTGGAGTATTAAGTTTATTGTCCCTGATGTTGCAACTATTGTCCTGAAGCGTTACGCCAAGGGCAATAGTTGATTCTGAGGGGACAATAAACTTACTTATCCTTCCATGAATATCCAGTCAGTAAGTGTTTTATTATATCCAAAAAGACAACAGACAATAAATAGCAGTGATAATTAGCTATCGTAATATATAAAGCAGAAACCTAACCACAACATTTACTTCATAAATATTCTGAATTGCAAAGGCTACATCTTGATCTGATGTCAACCCTAGATACAATATGTAAAAATCAAAGCCATAACTCCCACAGTATTTTAAAGATTTTCAAACTCCTCCATTATCGCTGCATTGGAAATTCTACAAATATAAAGACGCGTGCGGTCAAATAGTTTCAAAGAGGACCAATAGTCCAAAAGTATTGACCGGTCCAATAGTTCAATGCTTACAATTTGCTAAAAATATTTACAATATTTTATACTTATTTTATATAAAAAATGATAACTGAGTTATAAAAAATATTTATATTTCATTTCAGGGGGTAAAGTTAATTCAAAGAATTGAAAATAAGGTTGGTTGATCCATTTTATTTTATATGTTTTTATGTGTAATGTTTTATATGTACTAGAACACACCCGTGATATCACGGGTACGTGACTGAATTATAGTATATAACTATGCGCAAGCCTTATTTTAGTATTAGTATTGTCATCTGATAAAGTCATGCCGATTATAAGATACACAGTTTTTCTCTGCTTTCAAGTCTTTCTGTTTGAACCCGTCGAACTGAAACAATAATATTAATTATTTGGAAAACAAAAGGTCCTGGAATGGAGTATTTTTTAATCAACAGCATTGTCCTGTATAAGTTATAAATACAGTTGAATTCTTTGCTTCGCTGTTTTACGTCATGCCCACTAACAAATTGAAAACTGTACCTATACGCCTTATTTTTAGTCCAGATTTTTAGCATTCGTATTGTTATCTTAGAAAGTCTTACTAATTAAAATACTACAATAGGTAACAATTTGACAATTTAGTAGTGTCAACCCTGTGGTTATGACCCGTGTATATAGCATATTAATCCTGAAAACAACGTTTGGTGGTGCGCCTGTCAGATGCGGAACGTACAGATAAGGTAATAGGTAACAGGTGAATATACTATTGGTATCGGTAGCGGACTCGACCCGGAACTTCTTAATTATTGGCAATATTAATTTCATGGAAAACAAAAGGGCCTGGAGTGGTGTAATTTTTAATCTACACCTTTGTACTATATTAGTTATATATAAAGTTGAATTCTGTGATTCGTCGTTTTTACGTGATGACGGCTAACAAATTGGACCTCGTAATTTTAGTATTATAGATTTCTTTTTCTTTTTAAGGTTTACCACAGACATTTAATTTATAAATTTTATTTTTGTTACAGATGCAGCCGGGAGGATGTTTCAGTCATAGACCTTAGATGGACTCCGTTGTAGCAGACTAGGGAGGGTAGCGCATAGTTCTCGCAACGCTATACAATAGTAACAAGATCATTCTACTCTGAGATTGTTAAAGGGCCTGTTTGATGGAAGTGACACCAACATTCTCCAATTTTATTTTTGTTACAGATGCAGCCGGGAGGATGTTTCAGTCATAGACCTTGGATGGACTCCGTTGTAGCAGACTAGGGAGGGTAGCGCATAGTTCTCGCAACGCTATACAATAGTAACAAGATCATTCTACTCTGAGATTGTTAAAGGGCCTGTTTGATGGAAGTGACACCAACGTTCTCCAAAACTACTAATTTATAAATTTTGTTTTTGTTACAGATTGGGGCCAGAGGTAGATTTAGTCATAAACCATGAATATGGCTTTTTAGAGATCTGCTTCGATGGAATTGACATCAATTTTCTCAAATACATCACTAATCTGTATTATCTGTTTCCATTACAGAGTTTGTAGTCGGAGAATATAGGTATACCGTATTTTTAATGTCTTTTTTGTCCCATGTTTGTAAGTTTGTCATAAAGAAATAGTATGTGGTATTAATGTCAATGGGATAAAACAGACGAAAATAAGTTTACCTTAATAAGTATGGATTAAGAAAGACAGAATACCCCATAACCATAAGAAAGGACAGGCAAAAGTATACAAAACAATACATAAACTAAAAAATGTACAACACCTACACCCAACCAGAGGCGAGGGATGAACTCTGGTAATCCAGGAAGTTGAAGCCCAAACAAATGACAGACAAAAGTCTACAAAACACTAAACTGAATACTAAAAAATGTACACCATCAAGCCAACCATTGATGAGGGATGAACTTGGGTGACTCAGGACAGAAGTACTACTAGGATGTTTTTTTTTTACTACCAGGATAGGACAGAAGTGGGTAAGTAATTGATATGTTAACAAATTTACAAATGGACAAAGTTTAGGGTATTTTTTCATTCATTCTTTCTTCAATTCTTAATTTTAAATGTGACAAGATAAAGATGGCACATAATTTTAAAATATATATATTTTTTTTAAATCATTATTCATTGTTTGTTATTTTGAAGTATCTTCATGTTTGACAAAATTTTAACTTCAATTTAATTTTCCAAAAAAAATATGCTCCATAATTTATTGAATTGATACACCATTTTTTTCACAGAAAATATTGGTTATTTATTTTAACATTCATGTGAGTCAAGTTAAGCAATGGATAATAATGATCTTGTTATACTCCATGAAAACACTGGTATCTTGTCTTAGAGGCTTTAGCAAGGGTTTCTAACAAAATTTGTGTAAAAGAATAAAGCTTTGACTCACTGAGTCAAAAAAATTCCTCATTTTAATTCCAGAGTTCTAATTTCAAATACATTTTAAAAATTTCATTGAGTGAAGGGGAGGTAACTCATATGAAATGAAAATACAAATTTGAAAGAATTTAAACTACATGTATATGATCCAATATTGTGATATACATTTGTAAAGTAAGACCCAGGGATCATGCTCAGAGAGTTCATTTGTGTATATTTTTTTACATTGGGGAAGTTGAGTCAGTAGAGTGTGTGGATACAGGCATTTTGAAGAGGGGGTTTCAAACCCTGGAACACCATGAAACGTTCACATGTTAAAAAAAGAAGAGAAACAAAATAATTTAAATGCAGTATTAAACTATTTTTTTAAATATAACTTTTGATGATTTCAAAATGCAGTATACACCCAGTTTAAAATACACTAATTTCTGAATTAGTAATTTTTATATAAAAAAGTCTTCATTTATATTTGTTATAAATATTCACCATCAATTTTTTTTTTATTTCTAAAGGATTATGAGCAATTTTTAATTGTAAAAGTAAAAATCATTTGATCCATGATAGCCAAGTTCATAACGCCTACTAAAAGAGTTCATTTTAATATACTCTAAACATGTCTAAATATTCTTCTTCAATTCAGTAAAATATTTGTCCATAATAATCAAGATTTAAATTATGCATTTATTAATGTGCAACAACATGCAGAGATGATGATAGTTGCAATAACTTCAGATGAGGTTTATCAGGTTATGATAAATTTCTTGGTATATGCTCCACTACGGACTGTCATTTGATCCAACGATAGACAGTTTTTTAACATTGTTTTTTTGGTTTATCAGTGCTTTTTTGTGGGTTTTCAAAAGTAAAAAAAAGATGCTATTTAGATTAAAATTTATATTTTATAATAAATAATTTTCCTAAGATTTTTTCCATTTTCAATACATTGTGGTTGTCAGATTGTAAAATCCCATAGTACTTTTAAACGATTTAAACTCGTAGTCTAGTGCATTCAAAGTTCCAAAGCAAAATATTCTTTATCTTCATTGTTTTGGTGTAGACTAAGCAAATATCAAAATGATCATTTCAGAAATATATTATGCTATGAGCGCTGCGTGTCTTTACTAATATATAACAAAGTTGCTTATTGGTGTTTAAGTAGTAGGGTTGGTTATATATTCTCTTTGTTTCAGTTGTTCTTTGGATGGTTCTTTGGTTTTGAGGTATTCAGGGTGTGGTATCATTCGAAGGAATCTATATATGTAATTCTGAAATGAAAAATATTTGATATTTCTACAGTCGTAAAAAAAAAAATCATATGTTAGAGCATACAGCTGCTTTGAACTTTGAATCTGTACAATTTTCATACTTTCGTTAATTTCTTTTTTTCAAAATTCTCAAGTATATATCTTCAATCAAAATCTAAATTGTATTTGACATATTATGATGAATTGGAAATGAAAAAGTAGAAAAAGTATTCTCGTTTATAAAGTTGAATTCAGGGGAAGTGGAAAATGATCCAAAAAGGTTTTTTTTAATATCCTTTGGCTTCTTCAAAATTGTTTCTGGGTATCTACATCTTCAAAGCACTGATCACTATCAAGATAATAAATAATAAATACATTTTTATAACAGTCAAACCATAACTTAAATTCTGTCAATGTAAATTTCAACATCGTTGTAAGCAAAATAGCGATAAACAGATTATCATTGGTCATCTTAACTCAATTGTTTTTCTCACTTTCACCGTATTGGCTCAAGCAAGAAAATCAATCTTGTTAAGACGACCAACAAAATTTAAAATGATTTCCAATACCCCAAAATCTTCATATTGAGTTATCAGAAACTATCATCATCTCCAAGAGTTATTCAACTTATCAATCCCGATATCTTACAGTAGTTATCTCCCTTTACTTCAAGATTTCTTAACCGTGGTTTAATTTTCTACTCTCACCTACAACACTAGGGTTTCATCAATACATTGAATGATTACTTCATTATTATGAGACCATAATTGACAACTGGGTATTAATGTTTTACTTGTTAATTCCATTTAAAAATCGCTCATCATGATTTGTAAAATTAAATTGTATAGAGTTAAGGTATTAAACTGATCTTAACCCTATCATACTTTTTGAATTACAACATGTATTAATTTGCTCCTAATGGCATCAAACCATTTTATCTTTTTCAAATTTGGTTATTACAATATAGGACAGGTAAAGCACTTGTCATCATAAAATGCTTAAAAATAAATAAAACCCATTATTGATCACTGACTGCAGCTATTTTTAGTTAGATCTTTTTTTAATCTCATGACATGACCAAGAGACATCTGTGAGCTTTTTACCCGACTAATCCAGTCGTTATATTCCAACTCACTATCGATCGCTACTGGACACTGACCAATAGAGGGCGCTGAATCATTCAAGTTAGTGAGCCAACATTAGCCTCACTAGTTCAAAGTAGATACCCATCAGTCCATAATGGTCCATATCAACCATTATAACAGGGATCATTTTGAAGACTCCCAACAATTTTAACGAGTTGCATACAATCAGTTTTGTTAACCAAGCAGTTTTAGATTAAAACATTGGTGGATCCAGTGGAAGGGGGTTGCGGGGGTTGGTCCCCCTTTTAAAATGAATGGATCCGCCCCTGTAACATTAGACACTGTTCTAGACTTTGGGGATTTACCGTTAATCACTTAGAACTTAAAAGGAAACCAGTCTATTTTAGATTCAACTGGTTATCTGTTTTCATCTCCCTGCAGTAGCAAAAAGGTGCTGATTCTTGCAAGTCTGTATTTTGGCTGCTTCTGGTTCTTATCCGTTTAAGGACCAGAGATTCCGGAGAGTGCAGTAACCTTGCATCAGTCTATTATTGTCAAGATATCAGTGATTTCTTTCTTTTCCAAAAAAAGTCATTTGCAGTAATCTTATGTAAAACAAATTTTGATATAACCAATCAAAAATGCTATCATAAATAATTTGGGAACAAATGCATCACTTTTTCAATTGTAAATTTTGGAACTATTTTTTCTTTCAAGTTTACTACTAAAGTTTAAAGTAAAAAACAAATTTATTGAAGTATTGCGTGCCATTTGAGTTTTAAAATTAATTTTCTTTTAAAAAATCAGTATTTTTAACATTTCTTTGGGTTCACAATTTTTCCTCCTTAATAATTTTTTTTTTACTAAATCTAAAGATTTCATATTTAATAATACCATGTTTGCATTTTTCATTTCAGCTTCTTTTTCTTGTACCACTGAAACTTCACAGAAGTATTGCACACATTTTGAAGTTGTTTACCTGCTTATATGAAATTGCTTGAGGAATTTTCTCCCATTTTCACTCAAAATTGTGATCTTGATGATTTTTTTTCTCAAAATTTACAAAAATGGTACCGATTTTGTGTAATCAACTTCTCCAGTTGGCGATCTAGATGTTTGAAATTTCAGTGCACATTAGACTATGGAATTTTTTGTTATTTTTTACCATTTCTATGTACTTGGGAACTTAAATTTTTTTTATTAAAAAGTTAATGTTTTTATTCATATCTTTGGAATTTCACAGAGAGTTTGCAAATCTATTGTGGCTTTAACAAATTTTTCGGAATATAAATGACTACTATGTTCATGAGTAGTAAACCTTAAAAGAAGAGATATTTTTTATAAAACTATGCTTCAAAATTTAAAAAAACAATTGGCGATTTATATGTGTTTGTTATGCTATTTCTATGCTGTACTTTTCTTACATTTGTATAAATATTTTCATATCAGATGTCTGGTAACTTGTATAAAAGCTTTTATCTAGAGCTCTGTAAATAAAAAAAATTATGTAAACATAGTTCTAAAATATACTTTTAATGAGTGGAAGAAATTGTGGGGTACAGAAAACATTAAATAAATTTTCAAAATAAGTTACCTGTTTAATAGCACATCTGGTATTTTTTCAGTATTTTATAAATATATTTAATAAATTGTTTGCATGTAAAAATGTGAATTTCTTCAGTTGCCATGATTGTAAAACAAAAATGAGATGCTTTGGAACATTCTGGTGACTATTGTTTTTTTTTATGAAATACATGTACAATAAAAAGGACATTTCATTACTTGGAAAAAATGGATTCAGTGAACTGATCAGCATAAAAACCTACGATGAAAAACTTTTCAAAGCAGCCTGAATAGCAGCTCCAAGGAAGATGGTCAATTAATCTTCAACCAAGTCTGAGGCTTTACCAAGAAAATAAGAAGGCAAGTTTATTTAAGCCAAACTGTTTCTTAACATTTTCATAAAAAAAAAGATAAATAATGCAGACAACACCTTTCTGATTTTCTGCATGTAAAACACCATTGATGAATTAGTTTTCAAGTTTCATAATTTATCTTACCAGGTACTGGAACCATACTTTCTAGTAAAATATCAATAGTAAATTCTAGGGACAGTCTATACTAGAATAGTATAGAAAGTCTGTAAATTCTGAGTACTCAAATTTCAAGTGGAGTCTAGTACAACTAACAGCAATATTTGTCCCTTCAATGGGAGATAACTTTAAAATTTGCACACGATTTTTGTGCAGTAAAAATTTCAAACAAAACCTTGACTTTATCATGTTAAGTTTTCTGCTTTAGCCAGATTGATAGTTAATACTTGTAATAAATCAATGATATTTTGTATAAAGTTACATTTCTATCAAATTATCTGAATTAGCAATGTTGGTATCCATCAGATTATTTTTATTTTCTGCTGCTAGGCAACACATCTCTGTGTCAACAGTTTATCTTTCAAACTTGTGTTGATACTATTGTGAACATTTTGTAGGAAATCAGAACAATATATAGAAACATTTATATTTACAGAGAAATGCATTTATAAAATATATAATGTGTCAATTTTGATTTCTTTTCAGGTTCATTTTGTGACATGTTTTCATGGTGTGGGAATAAGACTTGGTGTTCTAATACAGCTAATACAAAGGTATGTACCAGTGTGTTAGTCCTATTTAAAAAAAAAAAAGGGATTTGGAATTAGTATGTAGTCTAAGCATTAAGGTTTATATGAGTTTGGTGAGAAGTCTATGTAAAAAAGATGTGGTATGATTGCTTATGAAACAACTCTCCATAGGAGACCAAACGATACAGAAATTAACAGCTATAGTTCACTGTAAGGGCCTTCAACAATGAGCAAAGCCCATACTGCACAACCAGCTTTAAAAGGCCCAGAAATCACAAATTTAAAACAATTCAAACGAGAAAACTAATGGCCTAATTTGGTGCTTTGTTTGTGTGCATTTGAGTATTAAATGTTTTAACTTTTAATGATCTGATTTGATTATGTTAAAGTTTGTTGGGATGCTGGATTGCTGTTCTCAACTTCTATTACATATTTATAGACTTTCTATTTAATTTGCCACTGGACGTAAAGTAATCAATAATCAATAATTCAATCTATGTAATATACATACAGTATACCAAAAATTATCCTTTTAAACAATCTTTAATGCCTAAGCATTTCATATTTCAGATTAGCATCACAGCTTGTCTGTAAGGATTGAAACTGGGAGTGGGCATTGGAGCTGACTTTTATGGTAAGGACCAATTAAAAAAAAAACAATATGTGAAAAAAGAAATATGTTAGACATCTACCAATGATTTGTTTTTCATCCTTTTCCTAATAAAGACTGGTAGTTCAAAAGTTATATCAGCAAATCACTTTTAAACAATGTAAGAGAAATGTTTTATTGATAATGACCAGTTTTTTTATTATTTTGCATTTGCTATTGTTTCAATTTTCATGTTTGACAATTATGTTCGTCTGTATATTTCTTTTTCAGGTAACTGTGGCTGCATAAAATGGCTATGTGATTTCACTGTAACAGTAAAGAATGTAAATCAGACTATTTTTGTTTATGTTGAGAAAATGTTTATAATTAAAAAAAAAAAATATGTACAGGTTCTCCATTTTCAATAAGATTGGAAGTTGTAGGTTTATTTTTCTTTGAAATTTCAAATATTACTTTATATTTTCTGTTCTTACTCAAAACACTTCCAGTAGTTTAAGAATGGAGAATCTTAAAAAAAAAAAAAAAAAAAAAAAAAAAAAAAAAAAGTTCAATTGTTGAAATGTATATATTTTTTCCATCTTTTTGTCATTTTTAGCTGACTTTGTAACAAAGGGTATATTTCTTAAAGAATATTTTACAAGAAGCATATTTGAAGAATATCTTGATGAAAGTAGATTGATTGATTTTTTGTATTTAACACCACTGTGAGCATGATTTGCTATATTTTGGCTGCCTGTTATTATTTGTGGAGACAGCCAGAGTGCCTTGTGAAAACATCACCTTTAACAGAAAAACTGGCAACTCTAGTCAATTAAGATTGAAGTTAAACACACCTACCATGTGATGGGTCAGAGTTGACAGGCTAGTGATACTGTAGTTGAACTACTTTGACCATTCAGCCACCATTATTCCATTAGCACTAAATATGTTATTGAAATGTGTTGGATTTTTGTAATATAATTATTTTTTTATTTTGATTACACTATGTTTTTTTGTTATATATAAAAAAGATGTGTGAAATTTAGGTCAAAGGGAGGTAATTTATTATACTGTGTTTAACTTCAAAGACTTGAAATTCCCTCAATGTTAGATTTTTATTTACTTTGATACTCACATATATGCACTTTTGTACATATCAGATATTTTCTAGATAATAGAAATGTAAAGTGGGAAAAATTATGTGTAACTTAAAATGATTTGGTTAAAATTTTTAAAAAGGTTATTAAATGAAAGTGCATCTGATATTTTTTTTATGTATGTTACTTTATTTTGTAAAAACAAATGGACACAACATAGATTGACAGGATAATGAGGAGAACCACCTCGGCAGCCAGGATGGCCGCTCCAAGGAAGATGGTCAATAAAATCTTCAACCAAGTCTGAGGCTTTACCATGAAAATAAAAAGGCATGTTTATTTTAGCCAGATCTTTTTATGATATTTACATATCCTTCTGAAATGTTGCATTTAAAACACTGTCTGAATTAATTTACCAGTTTAATATTTAAAGATACAAGATACATGAACAAGACTTTCTATTAAAATATCAATAGTAAATCCTTAAAATAGTCATTAAACTTCAGGAAAGGACCAGTACAAATTGAAAGATGATTTTTCATTCAATGGGAGATAACATTGAAAAATTTTAGATATTTTGTGTGCAGTTAAACTTCAAATTTTTGACTTTTTTCACTTTTATATCTTTTATATCGATTTAAAAAAAAAGGTTGAATTTATACAATTGTCAACCTGCAGTACGAAATCAGAACACTATTTAGTAAATTTTAGGTCATCGGTAACAAATATATTAATTTATAAAATATATAATGTGTCAATTTTGATTCCTTTTCAGGTTCTTTCTGTGACATATTTTCACGGTCTGGGAATAAGACTTGGTGGTCTAATTCAGCTAACACATAGGTAAGTACCAGGATGTTAGTCCTGTTTTGGGAAAAAAATTTAAATGTATTATAAATATTTTATGGAAAAAACAAGATTTGAACGATTAAAAGATTTTTTTACAGGAATCTACTCTTATTATTATATCAGTAACCAAATAAGAGAAAAGTTTAGGATCTGAATTGTTTACATATGAATTTGTTGGATTGTAGGATTGCTGTCTAATCCATAATGTTCTTGGCATATATTACACATTTTAAGACTATTTCTATTTAATAATTTGCTACTTTAAGCAATCAAAGACTATTTCTATTTAATAATTTGCTACTTTAAGCAATCAACAACCCCAATCATTCAATCTATTCAATATACATACATAATACCACCAAAGAACCTTTGAAACAGTTTTTAATAAATTTTCATTTTAAATTACAGGTTAGTATCACAGCTTGTCTAAGGATTGAAGCTGGGAGTGGGCGTTGGAGCTGACTTTTATGGTAAGAATCAATACATAGATTTATGAACTTTTCACCCAAGAGCATTTTAAAGCCCAAAATTTTTGTTATGCACAGATGTAAATCTTAAATAATGTCTTCTTTAGTTAAAGGAGATATAAAGATATATAAGGGAAGTCAAACAGTAAAATGTATAATGCAAAATCTTGGGATTTTAATTTTTTGTAATCAATAGTTGTCCCTATATTTGAAAATATGTAAATGTTGTATGTATGCCAATGAGGCAGCTATCAACCAGAGACCAAATGATGTGGATGTAAGCAACTAAATATCACCCTATGCCTTCAACAATGACCAAAACCTATATTGTATAGTTAGCTATAAAGGTTCAACATGACTAAATGTTAAAAATTCAATCAAGAAAGCCAACAGCCTGATATACGATTAAATAATATTATGGATTTATTAATATTCGTTGGATACCAACTTTCATGGATTTTGTAGGCACAGGGGAACAACAAATTTAGATATTTAACGAATTGCAAATTTTCAAAACGAATGTATGCAGACTTTGCCAAAACCATGAAATTAATTTCCACCAATATGCAAGTTTTTTCTCAAACCATGAAAATTGGTACCCAGGAAAACAAATGAATCCACAGTATGTAAAAAAAGATGTGTCAAGACATCAACCAATGACTTGTTTTTTTTCTTTTTTTGGCTACTGAAGACTGGTACTTTTATGTCAACAAAACACTTCAAAACAAAGAAAAGGAAATGTTCTATACATTAAAATTGTAATGTTCAGTTGATAATTATTGTTTTGCATAAAGTATTGTTTAAATTTTCATGTTGACATACATTAAAGAATGTATATTTCTTTTTCAGATAGCCATGGCTGCATAAAATGGTTGTATGATATAACTGCAACAGTAAAGAATGTGATTCAGACTATTTTTCTGTATGTTTGAGAAAATGTTTATAATTTTTGACCAAAAAAAAAAAAAATGTGTAAAGATTCTCCATTTTCAACAAGATTGGAAGTTGTAGGTTAACTTGTAGTTGACATTTCAAAAATTCTTTCTATTTTCCATTTATACTCGTTTCAGTCAAAAAAAACTTCCAGTAGTTTAAGAATGGAGCATCTGAAAAAAAAAAAAAAAAAAAAAAAAAGAAAAGAGAAAAAAATGTTCAATTTTTAAAATGTATTTTTTTTTTTTGCAAATTGTAATCAATGTATATATTTTTGCCATCTTTTGTTATATTAGGATTTGAGATACTTACAAATTTTCAAGGTTACTTTACGCATGTAGTTAATGCAATTAAATCTGCTGAATATCCCACTAAATTTCTTAGCAAAATTTTTACTTATTTTTGTTTTTTTGCATCGTTTCAAAATATCTTACCATAGCAAATGCCTCTCTAGTGTAAACTAAAAAGATGAATAATAGTCTACAGAAAATATATCCCTTAACAACCTTTTCTTGTATGTTAATTTTAATATCTTTAAGATATGTGACAAGGGTTCTCTAATGGGGAGGAAGTTAAGAAATCAGAAATATGTTTTTTGCACCTTTTTAGTCATTTTTAGCTGATTTTTGTTGATAGCCAAGGTGATATTTTTTAAAATAACGAATTTTACAAGAGGCATAGTTAAGAAACATCTTGTTGAAATCAGATTCATTTTAGGTGTTTAACACCACTTTCAGCATTGTCTGCCATATCTGGGC
Organism: Mytilus edulis; assembly: GCF_963676685.1. Classification (NCBI taxonomy): domain Eukaryota; kingdom Metazoa; phylum Mollusca; class Bivalvia; order Mytilida; family Mytilidae; genus Mytilus; species Mytilus edulis. Next base: position 38,604,904 of record NC_092352.1, on the reverse strand, counting down.
TGTCAATTATTTTGATTGAGACAGCCCGAGTCCCTGGAGATAACATCACCTTTAACAGGAAATATTGTCAACCCTAATCATTTAAGATTTGTGTTAAACACACCTGCCATATGAAGGTTCTCAGTTTTGACCGGCTAGTGGAACAGTAGTTGAACTACTTGAACCACTACGCCACCATGAGTTGATCAGCAGTAAATATTTATGAGTTAGATTTTGTTATTGGACTATTATTTTATTATAATTAAATTAAATTTTTTTATACTTTTTTATACGTTTTTTGTTAAATATAACAAGGATGTGAAGTCCTAATAGGGTGAAATTTGGTCAAAGGGAGGTAATTTATTTTACCCCTGTTTAACTCCACATACTTGAACTTTTTTGTACTTTTTTTATATCAGATGACTGCTACAAAACTAATATTGACCATCATTTAGAGTTCTGTAATAAAAAAAAATGTAAGCAGAGCTCTAGATAATAGGCATGTAGGGTGGGAAAAATCATGGATCACTTACATTGATTTGCTGAAATTTTCAAGAAAGGGGATTTATTGTAAATGCATCTGATATTTTTTATGTATTCAACTGTATTTCTATTAAAAAAAAAAGAGAGACAAGAGATAGTGAGGAGAGCCACGTAATGGTACCAGGATAGCAGCTCTAAGAAAGATGGTCTATTACATCTGCAACCAAGTCTGAGGCTTTACCATAAAAAATATGTGGTAAGTTTAAATATTCAACAAAATAAGTAGGTTCAATAAGGCCCTAAAATGGGCCCCTTTTAAAGCTTGAATTTGAAATTAAGATTTATTGACCAAGATTACAATGAACCGAAGCTTATACAGTGACTAGAAAAACAAGTCTATTTGTTGACTATTTATGTTCCTGCGCTATATTTATGACATCACAAATAGAACTCATTTTGATTTTTCCATACAAAAAAATCAATGAAAATCGCTAAATTTCCATTGATTATTGGACAGGAAACATAGTGCATACGTCAACAAAAAAATCTTTTGAAAGTGATATTTGTAGGACCTTGAAAAACTGTCCTCTCATTTTGTCCTGTTATTCATTCAACACACTCTCTCATTCAATTTTTATGAAACTTGTACACAATGTTAAATAACAAAAGTTGAAGACAAGAGTTCAAATTTCTGTAGTGAGTTGCTTACTATTTTAAGAGTTATGCCCCTTTATAACTTGAAAAATTGGTGTTTTTTACCTTTGGTATAAAGGAGTAGGTCCGGTAAGGACCAATTTTGGCCTCAAATTTCAGGTTCATCTGACGAAAGATTTTGACCACTTTTTAAACACTTAAGTGTCTATTTCATTTGAATCAATTAGTTTATGTGAAAGATTTTAACTGATTTAGTCTTTAAAAACGATCCGATTCAAGCTCAAATGTGAAAAATCTACCAAACATGCCGAAAAATGTCAATTTTCAGATGGTTTTTGCCAAAAACGAAAGTGGCCGCATCCGTGTTCATCCTCAACCTTTATATATGTTATGTATTATCATAAAATACAACTTACATTTTAATATTAAGGATGAACACGAATGCGGCCACTTTCGTTTTACACGAAAACCGTCCAAAATTTAACTAAAATGCTAGAATTGTGAAGATTTCAGTAATTTAGCATGACTTTATGGTGCTAGTACCCGATATATGTGCATTGTATTGTTAAAAAAACAGCTCATATTTATGTAGCAGAAGCATTCTACTGTCCAATGAATAACTAAAAGTTAACATTTTAACAATTTTGTAACTCTGCTATATTTTGGGGCCAAAAAGGGGTCTTACTGGACCTACTCCTTTATACCAGGTTTAGTGAAGATAACAATATATAACAAATTATAAGAAATTAAATATAACATGACTTGTTAAAGTCTTCTTCGGCATAATTATATTGATCTGTAAAATAAGTATTTTTTTATTTCATTTTATTTTTAGGTTTATATAATGACAATGTTTTCATGATGTTGGGAGTAAGACTTGGATGTCTGATATTGTTAACATGTAGGTAAGTAATCGAGCATTTTTTTTATAATTCTATAGTATTTTAGGTCATATTCATAAGGTTTTAAGACCCATCAAATGAATTCAATACCATGATGAAATAAAGGTTGATTGTTTAATTGTTAATTTAAAACCATAAATTTATAATTGAGAATACCAAATATTTTTGTTGTTATTTTAGTTCTATTTAATCTATAACACTGTAATAAAGATTTTATTGAAAAAGTTTAATATAACAGACTAACTTTATATTCCAGGTTAGCATCATGTTTCCATGGGGTCACTTGCCGGGATATTTATTAGAGCTGTTTAAGGTGAGAACTTATTGTCAACATGCAAGTTAAATAGATATAGGAAGATGTGGTGTGAGTGCCAATGAGACAACTCTCCATACAAATAACAATTTAAAAAGTAAACCATTATAGGTTAAAGTACGGCCTTCAACACGGAGCCTTGGCTCACACCGAACAACAAGCTATAAAGGGGCCCAAAATTACTAGTGTAAAACCATTCAAACGGGAAAACCAACGGTCTAATCTATATAAACAAAACGAGAAACCTGTATATATTACATAAACAAACGACAACTACTGTACATCAGATTCCTGACTTAGGACAGGTACAAACATTTGCAGCGGGATTAAACGTTTTAATGGAAACATTATAAATGCATTTATGTTATTTTAGGGTGAATGTTCCTAAATAAATTTCAATTTTCAATACATATATATTTTTTAATTTACAATGGAAGAAAATCAGTATTTAATCTTGACATTTAAAAATGTATCAGCAGATTCTGAATCTGAAAAAGAGATATGAAGGGGAGATAACTGAATCTGAATAAAAAAAATGTGCAGGGGAGATAACCTTCTTGTATTGTTATGATAAAACAAGTGCACATTGAAAAGATGTATAACGGCGTTTCATTTAATCCTGCATTTTTTTAATTGCAAATTTCAAAAGAGTTCATTCATACATTTTATCTGGAAGAAAACAAGTTTTGTATAAAGTGTCAATATAACAACCAAGTAAAAAAATAAACATAAGACCCATTGGTGGCTTTGGCTGTTGTCTGCTCTATGGTCCGGTTGGTGTCGCTTTGACAAATTCCCCATTTCCTTTCTCAATTTTATAAGACAATATTTATGTTTGCCTTGTGCAAGTTTGATTTTATCAATTTGTTATTAGCTCTCAAATCTGATGTTAAAAATAAAAGTTCATGTTGTTTTGGGTCAGTTCTTAAAAAATAAAAAAAATTACTTTGGTGTATCAAGGTCTGTTAATTGGTAAGATCATTTTTAACCGGATTTTTGTGACAAAAATGTCGGTTATTGATTTGGGGATGTACGGCGGGCGGCCGGGCGGGCGGCAATCAAATGTTGTCCGTGCATTAACTCATGAACCGTTCAGCCAAAGCTTTTAAAATTTTAATATGTTGTTACTGACAACTAAATGAAGGTCAAGTTCAATAATGGCGATTCTGACTTTTACCGTTCAGGAGTTATGGTTCTTGAAAGATTGAAAAATGGAGTTTTCAGTCGTGTCCGTGCATTTACGCATGAACTGTTCTACCAAAGCTTCCCAAATTTTAATATGTTGTTACTGATGACAAAATGGAGGTCAAGTTCAATAATGACGATTTTGACTTTTACCGTTCAGGAGTTATGGTTCTTGAAAGATTAAAAAATGGAGTTTCCAGTTGTGTCCGTGCATTTACGCATGAACTGTTCTACCAAAGCTTCCCAAATTTTAATATGTTGTTACTGATGACAAAATGGAGGTCAAGTTCAATAATGACGATTTTGACTTTTACCGTTCAGGAGTTATGGTTCTTGAAAGATTGAAAAATGGAGTTTCCAGTTGTGTCCGTGCATTTACGCATGAACTGTTCTACCAAAGCTTCCCAAATTTTAACATGTTGTAACTGATGACAAAATAGAGGTCAAGTTAAATAATGACGATTTTGACTTTTACCGTTCAGGAGTTATGGTTCTTGAAAGATTGTAAAATGGCGTTTCCATTCACGTTGTTGCATTTACTCATGAACCATTCAATCTAAGCTTTTCAAATTTTAATATGTTGATACTGATGACAAAATGGAGGTCAAATTTGATATTGACGATTTTCACTTTCACCATTCATCAGTAATGGTTCTTGTGATATTGCCAGGACACAAATAAATATTAATAAATCCGGTTTGCTGTCGTTGTGACAGCCTCTTGTATTATGATGAGTTAACAAATCAAATTTATCTTTATTTCTTTTACAGTTGAAAGTGTTAATGGTTTGTTGCTGTCTTGAATGGTAGAATTCTCAGATGATAATCCTACAAACCATTGGATGAACTGTAGCTGTCTCTTAAAAAAAATCTGTAGACATTTATAACTCTTGCAATCAGAATGAATTGTCAATTTTTTGTTATTTTAAGTTTGTTAAATTTTTGTCTTTGTTGTGTTATATTTTATGTGTTTTTTTCTCATTTATTCTCATTTATAATTATTTATATTTTATGGTTTGTTTTTTTGAGGATTGTACTCAGTTTCTATTCAACCCCCGCCAAAAGATAAATCGGGAACCGGTAAAATAAGTTTGGTTTTGAAGTATGGTTTTTCTAATAATATGAGTAATTTGGATAACATGATTAAGTGAGGGCCCCCTTTTTCTGGAAAAAAATCGATTAAATATATAGGGAATCACTGAAGCATTACTGGAGCAGGCCCCCTCTTAGGCAGTCAGTGAGCCCCACTTGTGAAAATTTCTGGATCCGCCACTACAGCCTACCTTGACACATTATTTTGACTTCCAGCTGACCAGTCTTTGCCCTTACTCCTTAATGCAACAACAATTTTTAATTCTTTGGTTTTTTACCCTCCCAGGATCAAATCCCAAGAACTTTTGCACTTGAGGAAAGCATGAAATGGGCTGTTAAAGAAGATTTATCTGTCTGTTTGTCCATCATCATCTCTCATCCACAGCTTATATACTTTTTTTTGGTAAATTTTCATAGAAACTTTCAGATTATCTTTCTGTAACTAACAGCATTGTGTATTTTAATTTATTTTAATGAAATTTTGCGGTTCCCAATTGTAATGAATGGACCTTCTAAATATTTTTAATAATTTGTTAAAAAAGATTCTCATACCACCATTTTATCATGTGAAGGATAGGTTGGTTTGAAAATATTGTTTTTAATCTTGTTTTTAGTAGTTGGATCTCATTATGACAAAATTTCAAATCATTAAAAAAAATTAAAAAAAATTAAATAAATTTGGCTTTGACACTTAAATAACCATGTTAGTTAAATATTTAAATTTCATTAGGCTTTGCTATAACTAGATTTGTGTTTTATCTGGTTTTATGTGATTTTAGTGGCTTTTATGTGATTTTATTTGTTTTTACTGTCAAATCTTGTTATACCAAGCCTTGATATGATTGAGATAATAGATTTTGCTTTTACATGCAATTTAAAATATAAATTTACATAATGAGATCGGACATTTCTATGCTTTTAACTCTTAGAAGATAAAATATAAAATGATTGAACATAGCTTATGATGCCGTCCTTAAAAACTTAACAAATTGCAAGATCAGCTGAACCAATCTATCCTTCAATATAACCCCCCCCCCCCAAAAAAAAAATATAAATAAAAAATTTAAAAATCTGAGAAATACAATGTTATAAATGGAAGAGTCTATTTAGCCATTGGAAAACCTTTAAATGTGAAAAAAATTTACAAAATGTGGACAGATACTGAAGATTATTTGAAAGTTTAGGCAAAGTCCATTTAATCTTTTATTTGTGGTTGGAAGTTGTAGATGGATGAGAACACAGATGGTAAACTTGCTTACAATGACACATTTCCTAATGGATAATACAGTCTATTGGTACAGGATTTGCTCATTATTGAGGGCTGTGTGGTGACTGATAGTTGTTAAATTCTACATCATTTGGTATGTGGAAGAGTTGTCTCATTTAACTTTGGCAATCTATCCACATCTTATTTTTTTTTATCAAATAATAACTTGGTCCTAGTGATCCCCTTCCTGAATAAGGACTAGTTCCAAAAAATAAAAAAAAAATATATTTACATTTACAACTTCGATATAAAATTTACTTTGCTCAGAAATAGGGTGAACGTATAAGGAAATTTTAATATAATTTAAGCGCTTGGGGTTTTAAATGTCTAATGAAATGCAGTTGGTAACCTACTAGTTTTTGAACAGCTCAAGATATTTAGTTTATTTCAATAACCTAGTAAACAAGTTGAGTACACCTCGAAAGTAAATGGGATTCATGTATTTTTATGCCTTTTAAATTTTAGTACATGTATTTACCATAGTTTTACTTTGTTACATTTTTAAATTCCTTTTTCAAAAGTATGAGATAACCTGAGGATTCAGATTTTACAGGATTCTTTAAATTCATTTTAAGTTTGGTGATAAGTAATGTTAAGCCTCAAGTTAAATATTGAGCAAAGAAATATTCTTACATAATACCTTAGAAATGATATCAAAAGTTAGTACATGTTTCTCAGAACAGAATTGATTTTCTTAAACAGCCAGTCTGGGAACTGGAATCAAGAATTTAAAAAAAGAATCCTCAGCGCTGTCATTTATTTAGTAAAATTGTAATATTTAACCAATGATACATGATGATGATACCCATGATGCAGATCCTTTTCCTCCTTTTATTTGTAAAAGGGACTAAAACTTATTATTATTACAATTTCTTTGGTATTTGTACACACTTGAAGGAGCAGAAAGGGTCTGGTTTCATTTGGGTATTTTATATTATTGTATAGCAATATAATATTTTCCACAGAACGTAACCAAAAGTTAGCGTGCAATAAATTCTAATATTGCACTAGTGCAATAAATCTTTAAAATTCATGACGTCATTAACGACAAAATCTTAGTTTAAACCAATTTTTACTTTCAAATATTATATTGCTATACAATAAACAGGTTATTGCATGAATATTAGGGAATATTGTCCCTCGTAGAACATATATTGCACTGGCAAGCTCGTGCAATATAAAATTCTACTCGGGGCAATATTCCCCAATATTCATGCAATAACCCTATATTATGATGCATGATAATGATATAAATAAATTGGTAAATAAAAATTTAATTGAGAAAACCTATTTTATATTTTATTTGAGTCTGAATGACAAATAAAGAGGGAAGAGGTTTCTGTGGTCGAGGGGATCAAACAGCTGATTTATTGTATCGTGTGGACGAAAATTGAAAAAAAACAAGACTTGAGTATGATGTTTCCATGATCAGCAGGTTCAACAATGTGTTAGTTTGTGATTAGACCAAGTTTAATAGGAACCACTAGTAGGTCAAGGATACAACAAATGGAAGTTTTTAACGACCTTGACTGGCTATACAGCCCTTGCACAGTCGAATTAGTCAAGGATATTTGGTATGCAGTTGTATTTATAGCAATGGAACATTCTAATAGAGATTATTTTGCTCCTCCCCCTCAGTCATAGTCTATTGACTTTGGAACTTTTGATTAGTTTACATGTACATGTATGTTTGTATATAGGTCAGTTTGAGGGGAACTATAAGTGGTAGGTGAATGATATTTGGTATACAGATGTATTAGCATTGGCACATCTCAATTCGATACAGATTGTTTGGCTCCCACCTCAGTCATGGTTTATTGACTGAATGTTTTGCATTATTTACATGTGATTTGTGATTAGATCAGTTTAAGATGAGTGACTAATATCTGATATTTGGTATGCAGTTGTATTGGCATTTGCAAGTCTTGTTTCCATGGAGATTATTTGGCCCCACTCATCATGGTACATTGACTTTGAAACTTTACCAGTTTTACCAGGAACCAATTGATAAGTCAATGGTATTTGGTATGCAGTTTTAAAAGAATTGGCATAACCTTGGTAGTTTTTTTGCCCTGCACTGTCAGTCATGGTTCATCAACTTTGAATAATTTGTATCAATTTATACATGTTTAGATATTACTTTTTATAATTTCAACATTTGCATTATACTACCAAAATTATTAAACGCAAGAAATCACATTGCACGTAATAATGATATGAAAAATCTGTTAGTTGATTGACTTATCCAGCAGCATTTTGTCAACATTAGGTCTATTTTAGTTTTATGTTTTTCAGAAACTATAAGTAAAAGTCAACAATATATGGTGTACAGAATTATTGTAAGGTGCATACAATTGTCTTACAAGTACATCTGACATTGACCTCATTTTCATGTTGGGTCAACATTGTTTTTGATTAGATCTCAACTATAGTGAGTATATAGAGTGATTATAAGGTGTAGTATACATTACTTTTCAATGACAGGGTATCAAAATTGCCCTTAATTTTCATGGATCATTTCTTAGGGGCAAATCCAGCCATTTTAAACAGGGGGGGGGGGGGTCCCAACCCAGGACAAAGGGGGGAGGAGGGGGTTCCAACCACATGTCCCCATTGAAATACATTGATCGTCCAACAAAAAGAGGGGGTTCCAACCCCCGGAACCCCCTCTGGATCCGCCAATGTTTCTGTAACCTGTATTGTTGGTCTCAAAGACTTTCAACATACTAGTAGTTAGTTTTCAGTGTTGGACAAGTACAAAGTAGGTTTAATATTCATATGAGATTAACCCATCCTGAATATGCATATGAATTAGCTGATGGGTGTTTAGCAGACATCCATTATCAGTTACACAATTCTCTGTCCAAGTCATAAAGGCAAATGGGACAAATTTTTTGATAACATTGTTTTTCTTTGATAATTTTTACCTATTAATACTTTTGGCTAATGGCATCTTGAATATAATGTACACATGGATTGTTACTGTTTTTTTTATCTTAATATTACAAAAAGTATGGGTAACACAGCTTGTTTTCTACAATCTACAGGTTGTGTCAATTTGTCTGATTTTATATAGTTTATGAATGGAAAAACTGTGTGTGATAGAAGAAACTAAACAATGGAATTGCCATATCAAAAATGAGAAGATAATTTTTATAATATGCCTTTAGAAAATCAAAATCAAAATCAATGGTCATGTGAGTCAATTTCTTGCTATAAAACAAAATAGGCAAGTTTATTATTTGAGTTATCTCGCCTTATCTTGCAAAGTTGAAAAAAACATACAAACAAGAAAAGTTTGATTTTCTCTTCATTTTACGATATTTTACTGATAAACAGATTTTTTTTGTACATTGTATTTTTGTATGCAGTTTCCATTTTTGTAAAGTATAGGAGTTGTTTTTTAGACATTAAGTTCTTAAAAATAAAAAAATAAAACGGTGCATCTGATTGGGGTGGCAGGAGTAATATACATAAGGTTAGAATGTTTACATATTTAGATCAATGCCTTGTATGTTAAGACAATTACCTGGGTGCATCATTTTGAGAGCCTCTGTTATGACATTGGTATTATAATGCATTTATATAAATTTATGGTAGAAGTAGCCAATAACAGATTTCTTTTATAAATTTTTGCTGATTTTTGTCAAGCCTGCGATGTAAGTTGCAGAAAGCTTGACATAGGGATAGTGATGTGGCGGCAGCGTTAACTAACTTCTTAAAAGCTTTATGTTTTTGAAGGTGGAAGACCTGGATGCTTCATACTTTGTATCTAGATGCCTTATGTTGCGAAGTTTCCATGTGTATTATGTTCATTGTCCTTGACCTCATTTTCATGGTTCAGTGACTACTTGAAAAAAAAACTAAGATGTTTTTGTAATGTTAATTTCTTTCTTATAATATGTGATAGGATAACTATATTTGGTATGTGTGTACCTTGCAAGGTCCTCATGCCCATCAGGCAGTTTTCATTTAACCTTGACCTCATTTTATGGATCAGTGAACAAGGTTATGTTTTGGTGGTCAAGTCCATATCTCGGATACAATAGGTCTAGTATATTTGGTTTATGGAAGGATTGTAAGGTGTACATGTCCAACTGGCAGGTGTTCTCTGACCTTGTCCTCTTTTTCATGGTTCTGTGGTAATAGTTAAGTTTTTGTGTTTTGGTCTGATTTTTTTTTTACTGTATGCAATAGGTCTACTATATTTGGTATATTGAATGATGGTAAGGTGTACATGTCCAACTGGCAGGTGTCATCTGACCTTGACCTCATTTTCATGATTCTGTGGTTATAGTTAAGTTTTTGTGTTTTGATCTGATTTTTTTATACTGTATGCAATAGGTCTACTATATTTGGTGTATTGAATGATGGTAAGGTGTGCATGTCCAAAACTGGCAGGTGTCATCTGACCTTGACCTCATTTTCATGGTTCTGTGGTTATAGTTAAGTTTTTGTGTTTTTGGTCTGATTTTCTTATACTATATGCAATGGGTCTACTATGTTCGGTGTATTGAAATATTTATGATGTACATGTCAGTCTTGCGGATTTGATTTGACCTTGACCTCATTTTCACATTTCATTGCTCAGTATTATCTTTTTGTGTTTTGGTCTATTTTAAGCTATTATAACTATATTAAGCAACAGGTCAACTTTATTTGTTGTATGGAAGGATTGTAAGCAGGACATGTGTAACTGTCATGGGTCATCTGACATTGACCTAATTTTCATGGTTCATTGTTCAATGTTTAGTTTTTGATGCCCCCGAAAATAATTTGCCCCAAAAGTAGTACAACACACTGTAAAAATTTCATTGAGAAAGCGCATGTGGGATTTTTTTAATTTTCATTTATGTTCTTAAAGAAATGCACTACAGAATTATTGTGGTCTTGGACCTTAAGAGGTGAAATCTGTAAATATAGAATCTGTACTTTGGCAACTTCCTTAAATGATTTGGTGGTGTCAATTTGTCAAATAGCATGAAACTAAAGATTTAAACTTTTATTTTATAGAATTTATGTAAAAATGACCAATTTTGGCATTTTATGGTCAAAATAGGCATTTTATGGTCAAAATAGGCATTTTATAGCTTTCCAATATTGATGCATAAATGCCACCCTGACTTTCTATCTGACAGGTTTTGATGTGGCAATATTTGTGTTTCTATGCCTTTATCTAGTTCTTTTACTTATTTATGAACTCTGAATCTACAGAAAAGAAGATTATATCAGACAAAGTCAATATGTGCAAAATGTGTTGTATAAATGACTTTTGTCTAACGCCCTGTTTGGATGAAGTGGGGAGCTTGGTACATAAAATTTGAAGTCCATAATAAAGACCTCAGTAAATTTGTATCAAAAGCACTTTACAATGTCTATTGTACCTGTTCCATTTCACATAATATCTTTCTTTTCTTCTGTAGGATAGCAAGTGGTTTAAATATAAGCCTGTTGAGACTAAAATTGCATGCAAGTTTTTCACTAAAAAGGCAAAAATCTTTGTATCAGACCATTCTGTCTGCAAGAAAAGTTAATTGCAAGAGTCTTTTTGTGCTCAGATTTGTTGTATCATGACGCATGAGTATAGAAATGATAAAAAAAGACACATTTTTTTATTTTTTATAGCCTCAATATGCATTTTTTAATGTAAATATGTGGCACAGCCTAAATTGACCCTAAATTTTTTCCAGTCTTACTTGGCCTAAGACCCTTTTAAACTAATATGATATGTCATTTGTAACTTTTCTTTCCATTTAAAGTACATTCAATACATATGTAAGGATTATTTATAACCAAAAAGCTTCACAAATTTAAAATTGCTGGAAAATATTTCCTCCTCATGTAAGGCCCCCCCCCCTTCATTGAAAAACCTCAATTTTTAGGCTCAGGCTCATATAAATTTGACTTTTGAATAATTGTGCTAAGTCTGATAAATCAAATGAGTACTCTATTGCTTTAAGCACATGATAAATTATATATTAAGGCATTTAAAAAGTATGTTTTTGCTAAATTTTAATTTTTAAAGCCCCAAATGTTGATAGTTGATTTTTTTCAATTTTAAAGAGAAATGTACATTGCCTTTACCCTTGCTTGTAAGTTACCAATGACCTTGCGAATATCAAATGGGAATGTCGTAATATCGTCTCATGATGCTGGATACGCCAATAAAATTAACACATATTTTCGTATCACTTTTCCGTATCACACTCCGTGCAGATACGATATATATCTCTTCATGCAAGAAATAGATAACACACCACAACCATAAGAGAACTTCGGATATACATTTATTCAATGTGGCCACCGTTATCATTTAATGCAAAATTTGCAATTTTGTATCAAAATACGGTGGCAGAATGCGGCCATGAAAGAAAAAAAAATTATGTTGTTCCCTCAAGATACTATGTCGTTCCCTCAAGATGCTATGTCGTTCCCACAAGATAGTTATCTCGTTCCCTCAAGATACTATGTCGTTCCCTCCAGATTGTTATCTCGTTCCCTCAAGATACTATATCGTTCCCTCAAGATAGTTATCTCGTTCCCTCAAGATAGTTATCTCGTTCCCTCAAGATAATTTTCTCGTTCCCTCAAGATACTATGTCGTTCCCTCAAGATGTTATGTTGTTCCCTCAAGATACTATGTCATTCCCTCAAGATGATCTGTCGTTTCCACAAGATAGTTATCTCGTTCCCTCAAGATACTATGTCGTTCCCTCAAGATAGTTATCTCGTTCCCTCAAGATACTATGTCGTTCCCTCAAGATAGTTATCTCGTTCCCTCAAGATACTATGTCGTTCCCTCAAGATAGTTATCTCGTTTCCTCAACATAGCAATACAATCATATTGATTTATTCTTTATTTCCAACTTCGAAACGGTGGAGTAAAGACGTGGAGTTACTTCCAATTCACTTTTTTTATCAAATGCGGAACAATGCAAGAACGAGAAATTAAGAGCACCGACACGAAACACGGAAAATAAATAAGGGATATACGATGCACGCACATCGAACCAAACACGAGAAAACGAGAAATAAAACACCAAATCACGGAAACACGTAAAATGAAAAGGCCGAAAACGTTGGCACTTGCACGAAAATAACCCTTTACCACCCTCTTAGAAAATAAAATTAAAAATGAGCCACAAAATGTTTTATCATCTCCTATTCCTGGATTTCTAATACATTAACCTAACTGTTTGTGTTGTACATGTGCATATGTATGTAATCAGTATCTTCCTTAGATTTAATTTTCAAATGTTAAAAGGGTGAAAAATAATTCCTTTTATGTGTATCCATGGCAACATTCTGCATTTATTTACCATAAAATATTGCAAAAAGGGGGTAAACATGCATGTCACATACCCCCCCAAAATTTGGATCAAACTAGAATTTCAATGCCTTTGAGTGATACCTTTTAGACACTGTTTTCATAAATCTTCCTAATGATCAAATAAAAAATGGGTATCTTTCGCCTAACTTTTTCCGGAATTCTTTTTTTCGGATGACGGGACGTCGGGATTTACTTTATTTAAATTTGGGATTTCGAGATTTCGTGTTTTTAAGCCCGGGATTTCTGGATCAGGACCCCTCCTATCCCCTCTCAGTTATTCTCTTTAAATACAGAATTATTATATCATTATTATTATGCAAATATTCTACTTTTGGGATCTGGCCACGTCTACAGTTCCACTTCGAAGGGCGAAATGAATCATATATCAATACAATTTTAAAATCTTGAGGGAACGAGATAACTATCTTGAGGGAACAACATAGTATCTTGAGGGAACGACATAGCATCTTGAGGGAACGAGATAACTATCTTGAGGGAACAACATAGTATCTTGAGGGAACGACATAGCATCTTGAGGGAACGAGATAACTATCTTGAGGGAACAACATAGTATCTTGAGGGAACGACATAGCATCTTGAGGGAACGAGATAACTATCTTGAGGGAACAACATAGTATCTTGAGGGAACGATATAATTATCTTGAGGGAACGAGATAACTATCTTGAGGGAACGACATAGTATCTTGAGGGAACGAGATAACTATCTTGAGGGAACAACATAACATCTTGAGGGAACGACATAGCATCTTGAGGGAACGAGATAACTATCTTGAGGGAACAACATAACATCTTGAGGGAACGACATAGTTTCTTGAGGGAACGAGATAACTATTTTGAGGGAACGAGATAACTATCTTGAGGGAACGACATAGTATCTTGAGGGAACGACATAGTATCTTGAGGGAACGAGATAACTATCTTGTGGGAACGACATAGCATCTTGAGGGAACGACATAGTATCTTGAGGGAACAACATAATTTATTTTTCTTTCATGGCCGCATTCAGCCACCGTATCATACGGTGGCAGAATGCGGCCATGAAAGAAAAAAAAATTATGTTATTCCCTCAAGATACTATGTCGTTCCCTCAAGATGCTATGTCGTTCCCACAAGATAGTTATCTCGTTCCCTCAAGATACTATGTCGTTCCCTCAAGATAGTTATCTCGTTCCCTCAAGATAGTTATCTCGTTCCCTCAAGATACTATGTCGTTCCCTCAAGATAGTTATCTCGTTCCCTCAAGATAATTATCTCGTTCCCTCAAGATACTATGTCGTTCCCTCAAACTGTTATGTTGTTCCCTCAAGATACTATGTCGTTCCCTCAAGATGATATGTCGTTCCCACAAGATAGTTATCTCGTTCCCTCAAGATACTATGTCGTTCCCTCAAGATAGTTATCTCGTTCCCTCAAGATACTATGTCGTTCCCTCAAGATAGTTATCTCGTTCCCTCAAGATAATTATCTCGTTCCCTCAAGATACTATGTCGTTCCCTCAAACTGTTATGTTGTTCCCTCAAGATACTATGTCGTTCCCTCAAGATGATATGTCGTTCCCACAAGATAGTTATCTCGTTCCCTCAAGATACTATGTCGTTCCCTCAAGATAGTTATCTCGTTTCCTCAAGATACTATGTCGTTCCCTCAAGATAGTTATATCGTTCCCTCAACATAGCAATACAATTATATTGATTTATTCTTTATTTCCAACTTCGAAACGGTGTAGTAAAGACGTGGAGTTACTTCCAATTCACTTTTTAATCACAAGAACGAGAAATTAAGAGCACCGACACGAAACACGGAAAATAAATAAGGGGAAATACGAAGCACACACATCGAACCAAACACGAGAAAACGAGAAATAAAACACCAAATCACGAAAACACGTAAAATGAAAAGGCCGAAAACGTTGCACGAAAATAACCCTTTACCACCCTCTTAGAAAATAAAATTAAAAATGAGCCACAAAATGTTTTATCATCTCCTATTCCTGGATTTCTAATACATTAACCTAACTGTTAGTGTTGTACATGTGCATATGTATGTACTCAGTATCTTCCTTAGATTTAATTTTCAAATGTTAAAAGGGTGAAAAATAATTCCTTTTCTGTGTATCCATGGCATATTCTGCATTTATTTACCATAAAATATTGCAAAAAGGGATAAACATGCATGTCACATATCCCCCCAAAATTTGGATCAAACTAGAATTTCAATGCTTTTGAGTGATACCTTTTTAGACACTGTTTTCATAAATCTTCCTAATGATTAAATAAAAAATGGGTGTCTTTCGCCTAATTTTTTCGTAAAATCTAATCACAAAGTTCGTGCGACAAAAAGTTGGAAAAAACATTACAAAAATTGCCGGAACAATGTATGGTATGGACATACAAATACGGACTGTCATACAGAAAACAGCCTATTTTACATACATTATATGATCTTGATGTTCATATAAACCCAATACGAAGGCTTTTTTAATACTCAGCTATCCAAAAATGAATTTTATTGCACACTAGCTCTTATATTTGAAAAATCCTCAGGGGCCAAAATGCGAAACTACACATCTAACTGGGGAGTGCTACCTTTACTGGGACTCCGGGATCGGGTGTTTTTAAGCTCGGGATTTCGGGATTGACCCTTTCGGATCCGGTAATTCTTTTTTTCGGATTACGGGACGTCGGGATTTACTTTATTTAAATTCGGGATTTCGAGATTTCGTGTTTTTAAGCCCGGGATTTCTGGATCAGGACCCATCCTATCCCCTCTCAGTTATTCTCTTTAAATACAGAATTATTATATCATTATTATTATGCAAATATTCTACTTTTGGGATCTGGCCATCTTGAGGGAACAACATAGTATCTTGAGGGAACGACATAGCATCTTGAGGGAACAACATAACATCTTGAGGGAACGACATAGTATCTTGAGGGAACGAGATAACTATCTTGAGGGAACAACATAACATCTTGAGGGAACGACATAGTATCTTGAGGGAACGACATAGCATCTTGAGGGAACGAGATAACTATCTTGAGGGAACAACATAACATCTTGAGGGAACGATATAGTATCTTGAGGGAACGAGATAACTATCTTGAGGGAACGAGATAACTATCTTGAGGGAACGAGATAACTATCTTGAGGGAACGACATAGTATCTTGAGGGAACGACATAGTATCTTGAGGGAGCGAGATAACTATCTTGTGGGAACGACATAGTATCTTGAGGGAACAACATATTTTTTTTTTCTTTCATGGCCGCATTCTGCCACCGTAGTATCAAAATGCCTACAACATATATGTGAATATTTTTTTTATGTAATGTGAATATGTTTAATTTTGCAACAGTTTTTCAAGTATATAATTAAAAACTTTTATATTAAACTTCGATTCCCAGTAGTATATGACATGCTATACCTGAAGACCCTATGATTGAAACATTTGCATTAAAATTAATATTTGTCAAATAATCGTAACATTTTTTTCGCGGAGGCTTTATTTCGCGTTTAATCCTTTCTAGACCACTTTGCGGAGATTTAATTTCGCGGTTTTCAAATTAACTTGATGTATTTGAATAAAATATACGGTGGCAGAATGCGGCCATGAAAGAAAAAAAAAATATGTTGTTCCCTCAAGATACTATGTCGTTCCCTCAAGATGCTATGTCGTTCCCACAAGATAGTTATCTCGTTCCCTCAAGATACTATGTCGTTCCCTCAAGATAGTTATCTCGTTCCCTCAAGATACTATGTCGTTCCCTCAAGATAGTTATCTCGTCACCTCAAGATGGTTATCTCGTTCCCTCAAGATAGTTATCTCGTTCCCTCAAGATACTATGTCGTTCCCTCAAGATGTTATGTTGTTCCCTCAAGATAGTTATCTCGTTCCCTCAAGATACTATGTCGTTCCCTCAAGATACTATGGCGTTCCCTCAAGATACTATGTCGTTCCCTCAAGATAGTTATCTCATTCCCTCAAGATAGTTATCTCGTTCCCTGAAGATACTATGTCGTTCCCTCAAGATGTTATGTTGTTCCCTCAAGATAGTTATCTCGTTCCCTCAAGATACTATGTCGTTCCCTCAAGATGTTATGTTGTTCCCTCAAGATGCTATGTCGTTCCCTCAAGATACTATGTTGTTCCCTCAAGATAGTTATCTCGTTCCCTCGAGATTTTATAATTGTATTGATATATGATTCATTTCGCCCTTCGAAGCGGAACTGTAGACGTGGCCAGATCCCAAAAGTAGAATATTTGCATAATAATAATGATATAATAATTCTGTATTTAAAGAGAATAACTGAGAGGGATAGGAGGGGTCCTGATCCAGAAATCCCGGACTTAAAAACACGAAATCCCGAATTTAAATAAAGTAAATCCCGACGTCCCGTAATCCGAAAAAAAGAATTCCCGGATCCGAAAGGGTCAATCCCGAAATCCCGAGCTTAAAAACACCCGATCCCGGAGTCCCAGTAAAGGTAGCACTCCACAGTTAGATGTGTAGTTTCGCATTTTGGCCCCTGAGGATTTTTCAAATATAAGAGCTAGTGTGCAATAAAATTCATTTTTGGATAGCTGAGTATTAAAATAGCCTTCGTATTGGGTTTATATGAACATCAAGATCATATAATGTATGTAATATAGGCTGTTTTCTGTATGACAGTCCGTATTTGTATGTCCATACCATACATTGGTCCGGCAATTTTTGTAATGTTTTTTTCCAACTTTTTGTCGCACGAACTTTGTGATTAGATTTTACGAAAAAATTAGGCGAAAGACACCCATTTTTTATTTGATCATTAGGAAGATTTATGAAAACAGTGTCTAAAAAGGTATCACTCAAAAGCATTGAAATTCTAGTTTGATCCAAATTTTGGGGGGATATGTGACATGCATGTTTACCCCCTTTTTGCAATATTTTATGGTAAATAAATGCAGAATGTTGCCATGGATACACAGAAAAGGAATTATTGTTCACCCTATTAACATTTGAAAATTAAATCTAAGGAAGATACTGATTACATACATATGCACATGTACAACACATACAGTTAGGTTAATGTATTAGAAATCCAGGAATAGGAGATGATAAAACATTTTGTGGCTCATTTTTAATTTTATTTTCTAAGATAAGAGGGTGGTTAAGGGTTATTTTCGTGCAACGTTTTCGGTCTTTTCATTTTACGTGTTTTCGTGATTTGGTGTTTTATTTCTCGATTTCTCGTGTTTGGTTCGATGTGCGTGCTTCGTATTTCCCCTTATTTATTTTCCGTGTTTCGTGTCGGTTGTCTTAATTTCTCGTTCTTGCATTGTTCCGCATTTGATTAAAAAGTGAATTGGAAGTAACTCCACTTCTTTACTCCACCGTTTCGAAGTTGGAAATAAAGAATAAATCAATATAATTGTATTGCTATGTTGAGGGAACGAAATAACTATCTTGAGGGAACGACATAGTATCTTGAGGGAACGAGATAATTATCTTGAGGGAACGACATAGTATCTTGAGGGAACGAGATAACTATCTTGTGGGAACGACATATCATCTTGAGGGAACGACATATATATATATAGTATCTTGAGGGAACAACATAACATCTTGAGGGAACGACATAGTATCTTGAGGGAACGAGATAATTATCTTGAGGGAACGAGATAACTATCTTGAGGGAACGACATAGTATCTTGAGGGTACGAGATAACTATCTTGAGGGAACGACATAGTATCTTGAGGGAAAGAGATAACTATCTTGTGGGAACGACATAGCATCTTGAGGGAACGACATAGTATCTTGAGGGAACAACATAATTTTTTTTTCTTTCATGGCCGCATTCTGCCACCGTAAAAATAAGACCCAAGTTTTACAATTACGCGACAATTAATATTCGCGTTTTTTTTTTATATCCATGAAAGTCGCCAAAATAAATCGCTCACGAAAATTAGTTGGATAACAGTAACGATATTGACATTCAATAGCACATTAGCAGCGTTTGAAACTGTATAATAAACCTCCTTTGAACAGCTTGGTCAACCTTTAGAATTAAAGTGTCGTGTGAAATGATTTAAGTACGTTCCTTTTGAAAACATAAAATTAAACATAATTTCATATTGGTTTCTGTAATCTTTTAATAGAATTTAAAAACAAGGACAGTCTCTCTAAATTGTTACTAGAATTATTGAAAGGAGAACATACGTTGTCCTTTAAGCATCTATGTCTAATTCCACATATGTATAGTTTAATTGTAGAGTACTGTAGTTTGAGATGTTGAAAGTAATGTGTAGCAAAATATATCAACAGATCTTCTGAATGAGGCTTGCTGTCAGTAACACTTTAGTCCGAGATTACTCTGACGTCCAACGGCTAATCTCGGACTAGTAACACTTGTACCATTTAATAGCAAAAAAATTAAAAAAATGATTATAACCAGTCTCATTTGACACTTTTGTCCCTTCAGAAATAGAAAAATTCCATAATTTACTAACGGTTTCACTCGGTGCCACATTACTTCTGATGCACTTGGAACTATGCATGGACTCTGTTCTGCTTTTGGGGCCAGCTTGTGAAAACGGGTGATCTGTAAACGAGACAAAGCATCCGAAATTTGGTTTTTATAACCATGAACATGTTTTGCATGAAAGTAAAAATTATATTTAGCTGCACACCAAGTCAGCTGTCTCATCAATTTCATAATTTCTAAAGTTTTTGATCTCATTTTTTCACAATTGCTACAGTGGCCTCATTATCACACCAGAATAATATTCTTTTACAAGACCACTCTGGCCCCCAAAGCAGTGCTGCTACAACAATAGGATATAATTCTAAAAAGGCTATTGAAAGGGTAATTCCAAAGGCCAGGTCGAATAAAAGAATTTCCCCCGAAAAAAGCCCCCAAATCCTATTGTTGACGTAGCGTCTGTAAATAATTCCATATCAAAGCTACTTGTAAATTCATTTTCATGAAACATAGTAATGCCATTCCAGTTTGACAAAAAACGTAACCAAAAATCCAAGTCTGTTCTACATTCTGTGCTTTAAAAATGCACAAATTTTAAGTCAGACAAATCTTTAACTGTAGTTGACAAATTAATCAAATAAGAAACAAAAGACCTTCCAGGTATAATAACCCTGGAAGCAAAATTTAAACTGTAAAAGTTCTCTTTTTGTACAAGATGATTTGTGGAGTATTTTGCGGATAAAATTGCATATCCTTTGCACTGTATTACCAGGTAATCTGGTTTCCATTTTTTGTGACTCTAGTATGATACCCAAATATTCTAAACAACTCTGTAAACAAGTAGTAGGCCCAACTGTTTTATGACTAGCAATTGGAATGTTAAGTCGTTTAAATATTGTCATCATAATTGCCATTGTCAGGCTCTCCATCTTCGTCGGGATGGTCAATTGTTAGGAAATCATCTAATAAATGCAAGATATGCTGTACCAGAGACATGTAATACATATATGTCCTCTTTTTCTAACAAATGCAATGAAACAGTAAAAAAATAGTGCTTTGCATCAAGTTTCC
The DNA here is from genome assembly GCF_963676685.1 of Mytilus edulis. NCBI lineage: Eukaryota > Metazoa > Mollusca > Bivalvia > Mytilida > Mytilidae > Mytilus > Mytilus edulis. Next base: position 38,584,149 of record NC_092352.1, on the reverse strand, counting down.
CCTTGGAACATGTACTAAATGGCCTATCTCTATTATTTATTATATCTTTAGTTTTGATACAATTGAGGTTTGAAAAATTCGTACAAAAATGGCTACAGAAGGGTACATAAACCTTAAAGCGGAGTTACAAAATGTACGGTTTATGTTTTGGTCAAGGATGATGTACCCTTGTGTTGATTCAATGCTAAACAAATGGAAATTTTATAGAAAATCCACAGCATTTGCCCTTGTACTGTCATAGTTGTCAATTTGGTGCTTGATAAACGGAGGATCATTGCAAGCAGTGCTAGCAATTATTTCCTGAAAACAATTTTATAAATTTAGATATAGGCGAGTGATATGAGAGCCAAATTTACATTTTTAATGCACCTACCTAACACACGGCTAAATTATATATCACTAGAAAGCTAAGAATGTGTACTTTCTAAATATCCCGGTCGTCAAAAGAAATTATGGTGCATTTTTTTTTAAATCGAGGTCAAAGGTCATGGGTGCAATTTCAATTCACGGATACTTCCAGTTGTAAAATCGAGTCGAGTCAAAACAAATGCAAAAACGAAACAATTTTATAGGAATGCTGTATTACTGTTGGGAAAATATATTTCTATCATAATATTAATTAATTTTGGTTGATTTTAACGGTAACGCATGTTACATAACGTTTTCCCTCGGAGTCTTTGAAAATCAACATTTAATTCACACAAATGTATCTGTAGTCGCCCTTTCATTATCTAAATCATATAATACCTCCATATCATTTGATTGCACGTATTTACAAACATATATATCTGCAAATTTGATATAAATAATCCGAAACAAAATATTTGAAGCAAAGGGAAAATATAACATATGATTTATTTTTAATTGTTTAGAAAAGTCCCATGATGAGCTGTTTATTAAAATTGAGGAAGCGTATGATCTCCTGTTAGTTTGAAAGCCTGACAACCATAGAGCAGATTTTCTTTTATATATGTTGCAATATGTTGATATATAAAAAAGAAGATGTGGTATGATTGCCAATGAGACAACTATCCACAAAAGACCAAAATGACACAGACATTAACAACTCATACATCACTAAATCAGATATGATAAGAGTACTAACAAACATAACTAAAATGAGTAAAGTGCTACTGGTATATTTATATCAACAAATTGACAATTTTAATATAAAACATCACAAGGAAAATATGATCACTCATTGTACGTCAAAATGTGTTTGATTTTACTTCAGTAGGCCGCCGTGTATCTTGAGATATATAATTAATCAAACAACACTTGACAAAGTAGTTTGTACTCTTTTTAAATATTACACTAGTGATGACGTTCGGCTACTTTGGCACTAAGTATTACGTTTTTTTATCTTGTTTCACCGCTTCAAACGGAGGACAAGGCTATCCTAATATTGAACCTTTTATTTGGCTTTCTAATGTTAAAATCCCGTGATCGAAACGTCGGACCAATGGGATGTTGGACCATTTAGGTGTCGGAATATTGCGATATCGGAATATTATAGCTTCATTTTAACTTGTAATCTCATCATTCTTATCGGTCAATATATCCATACAAAAACAACTTCCTTGGCATGGGCATATATCAGTACAGCAGAGGTTTTGCTCAAAGCGGACACAAGATCTACTATATACATATTGAATTAAAAATTTGGAATAGACATGAGGGATTTGTCAAAGAGACACCAACCCACTAAAAAGCAGGCAACGGCCAAAAACCACCAATGGGTCGTCAATGCAGCAAGAAACTCCCAAACCCGGAGGCGTTCTTCAGCTGGCCCCTAAACAAAAATGTACTACTTTGAAATGATAATGGACGTCATACTAAGCTTCGAAATATACTCATGAAGTTAAAATAAAAAATCATACAAAACTAAGAACGGCACGATGCTCCTGACTTGGGACAGGCGCAAAATTGCGGCGGTGTTAAACATGTTTTGGGAAATCTCAACCCTCCCCCTATACCTATACCAATGCGTGAACAGATCAAATCTTGTAGAAAGTTGGATGACATCATACCGGACCGATGTTGCCTTTTAGCCAACCAAAGTCATACGGAAATCTTTTATTGTTTCTGTAGTTGGGACGACATTGTCTTGGATAAAATTTTAACCCCCAGAAGAAAAATAGTATCGAATTCATAACAGTGTGGCTATGGACATTGATTGGCGCACTTTAATATCCCATTGACTGGGACAGATTAGGTGAACGATCGTCTATAACGCCCATTGCTCACGACGTCCTTAATATAAACATTTAAACCGTGGGGTCACCAAAGGTTCTCAACGCCTATATAAAATAATTCGAAATACTAATCAGGAATTTGTGTTTTGATTTATATTGATTAATTAAACGTCCTTTACTTGTGTTTTTGTTATGTTTCGACAATCAATTTTCATAATAAGATATCGCAAAGCCATGTTCCTTCAGAAAAAAGAATGACTTACTGAATGCATGTATTGATTGATTATCTTTTTCGGATTTAACAATTTCGATTGTCGAGTTATGTAATCTTTTAACTTTTATCTGGTCTAATTTTATTTTAGAACGAATGCATAATCCACTTTCAAAAGTTGTGCAAATACGAAACATAAAGACAAAATATACTTCTGCCCTGTCTTTTTCGTACTTGAAAGTTATTGGATAGTAAGAAAGCTATTTGGATTAAACCTTGTGAAATTTGCATGCATTTACGTTATTGTATTGGCATAATGTATCATTTGGTGTATATAGGAAACTTAAACCGTTCTGCTATACTGCTACTATACTTGTGAAAAACACTTGGCAACAGAAACGCATTCATCTTATCTATATATAAAAAATCGACCCAATTTACATAGAAATGGACGTCTTCGTGCATTTGTGATCGCAAATAAAATATGTTCCGGACCTAATGAGTATTTGGACCATACGTGTATGGTTGGACCATATTAGTATACCCTTATGGTCATGATATATGCGTATGGTCCAAATACTCATTTGGTCCGGAACACATACATGATATTCTGTGCGTTGTCGGTCGTCTATTAATTTTTTTCTTTTGTTGATGGATTTGACGTCTTTCTGTGAGTGATTATTTGTTCATGACTTAAAACTTACTTGCAAATAATTTAAAAACAAGACTTGATTTATAAAAATGTCCAAACAAACCATGATTTTTTTTAACTTGACATACATCACATCCATTGCAAAAGGCTAAAATTCGCCAGGTCTTTAATTTCAACTAAGTGAGTTGACTAAATTAATGTTGCGGACCATTTTCCAATTTCCATGCAGTATCCCTATTTTTTTTCTCGCTCATCTTTTATGTTTGTTTTTTTTCATCCCAAGACCTCTTGGAGCTTTCATTCTATAAAGTGTGTATTTTGCTAATGGTCGAAGGCCATACGGGGACCTATAGCTTGATAACGCCTGTTTGTCCCTGGAAAGAATGTGTCTGATTGTCTATCACACTTCATATTCTTATTTTAACATGCAGTTATATCTATGATAAGAATGAAAATTGAATTGTCATTGAGACAAAAACCCAACCAAAGAGCAAAAAAAAAAGAAAAAAAAGCCCAAGGCAACATGTAGATCTTTTTGTTTTCGACTGTTTTAAAAAGATGCATTTTTTTACAAAATCATACAAGTAAGGAGTCTCTGGCCTTTGGTAGTGTTGTATGTTAATTAATGTTTGTTTATTTATTTGTTTAGGAAATAAGTATGACGTACATTTTCACTGAACTAGGACACTTTTTATAATAGTTTTTCGATATCGCTCGGGCAAAAATAATCACGAATATAATGCCTACCCATGCATTGAAAAAAACGGGTATAAACTACACAGTGCAGCTTCCAACAAGAATACAAGATTTATTGATTTTCAAAATGCGACCAAAATTAAAAATTTGCTCGCAGCGGAAAAAATTCAACAGTTTGATTTTCATTGAAATAAAATAATTGTTATGATTTACACACCGTTACTTTTTCTAATATAAATATTCGAACTATTTTGTTTGTTGTTTCCTTTATAAATTTACATCATTTTTAAAAAGACCACGCGTCTTCGATATTTAGAAGACTATAAAAGCGATGTTCATTATCTTTCTTCTGCTGTAAGTTTAATTTAGTTATTTTGTGTCATAATTGCCATCTCGTATGTTTTAAATTTGAATAAAGAAGATTCAGGTTGTCTTATACGTCAATGATACACACAAAAAAACACGATAACAAATAAAATAAGGTGCAACATTCATTCTCCATGAAAAGAATACATCACATGGATGTAATTTTTGTAAGAAAAATACCAATTTCGTGAGAAGTTGTGTGTTGGACTTGAAGAGCCAAGGCAAACTGACAAATATCTGAATGAACGAATCGATTTATGGTATAGAAAAAAAAAACAAAGCCCACATGGTTAGCATTGAATAAATACAAGGCCACTCTTAAATGATCACAACGTAGAAGTTTTTGTTCTCTTAATCAATAAGATATTTTCTGAAATAACGCGGGTCCCTATTAACTTAAAAGTTTTTTTGTTTTTTTTTTACCATGAATAAACTTCTTTTTTTTTTTTATTATTATTTATTGATATCAGCGCTGGACATTAATATTCTTAAAAGTGAAACTGCTGTAAGTGATGGTATAACAATTATTTAAAATAAATTCCTTAAATGATTTGTGAAAAGAAAGTTTCATTTTATGTATCAGAATTTGTAACAAATGATTATTTAAATCCCCACTTGAAGGCCTCCGATAGACTGAGTGAGCATAAAATCATCGCCCACGACAAACAAGTTAAAGGTAAACTTTTCAGTACAATTACTAATAAACGTTTTACTGTCGACCACACTGTTATGAATTTCGTTCTAATGCCATGTAGAATGTATGCCCCATTTTCATTGTTTCTAATCTCCTGATCAGTCAAACTTGTTAAAAGTTATCAAAGATGTGTCCATAAACACGGTGTATTGGTAGTGATAAACCTAAATGAAAAACAGTAAAAAAAATATTTATAGATAATATGCCATACATCTAAGAACTTTGTCAATAGGAATATCGTACGTTTTATTAACTGCCGCAGATGTGCCATCATCCAAAAGACAACACAGAAATGTTTTTAAAGCAGGTGGCATAATTTCAATTGAATAATCCAGTGAAATGTTTTTAGATAATGGATATTCATCTGATTGGATTACAACTTTACCCTATATCTGCTTCCGTAAAGTAGCTGCACTAAGTGCTTGCAACCAGTTTCGCAGTCACTGCTCAGATCTTTAAATTTTACAGACCGAATATCACAGTCATTTTAAACGGGTAATTTTCCGTCATTACGGCATAAGACAAAATTATAGAGCTACTGTATACAATATTGGATGTACCTTGGCCTTGTTAAAGCTGTATACATGTAACTATGAAGCTGATAATATGTTGTGTAGTTCTCTCGGCGGCGATCCTCGGGCAGAAATTAAGCCCGGTTAACTGATGAAGTAATTAAAGTTGTTAACCAGAATACTTCCTTGTGTACAGGCACGTCATTTTTAATTGTCGAAATGTTAGTAAAAAGCTGTTTTACGTTAAGAACTAAATAGCTCTTTAATTTCTGATTTCAAATTTTGTAGCAAATATTTAGCTATGCAAGCTCGATGGTATAAAGATTTAATAGTAAAATTATCATGAGTTATTTTGTAAATCAGACCATTGTAGGAGATATATGTAGTAACACTCAATACAGTTTGAGTTTGCTCCTCAGAGGATACCTTATGAAGTTGTGTAACTTGCTTATAGGCTTTATACATTTGCAAAATATACAAACAGACAAATCAGAATGAGTTGTAGATCTACTGTCCTCGTTGATATATGAGAAGATCTACTGGTCGGTAGAATTGGTACATGTAGTACAAAGTCTTTGTACAGACAAAACAGAAGTTGATAGGTTGTGCTTACTTTTGAAATATTTATAGCAACTCTTATGATATTTTGTATTTTCAAATGGGATGTTTTCATTTTTTTCATATTCATCGACCAGTCTTCTGTAAACTTCATCTTTTCGTTTTCCCACTGCGGCAATACAACTGTATCTTCATTTAAGTGTTAACTACATAGTTTCTATGTAGTAAATATATGACAGACTATGCATCTGTGTCAATAAATGGATAGTTTTTTTGCTTTTTAGCAAAGGAAGGGTTTCATTGTGAACTGGACTGTGAAAATTTGACACGACTCGGAAGATTTTCTACAATTTTCCGATACGAATCCTTATTTAGAAAGGGGTGAATTCTACAGAACTCAAAAACTACGTTTTACTTTGATTTGGTCTTTATTTTGGACGATTTTATATCTATTTAAGCTACACTGAAGTTAAAGATAGAAATAGAACCGTTTAAATATGATTTATCGTACTCTAATAGCACTATTAAGTCCACGGAAATCGACTAATATATCCAGTAAAAAACGATAACGAAATAGATAAGGGATTCCGGAAATTATAGTGATTTTACCCAACATCATAAAATTACAGAAATTCGTAATTTTAAGAAATGTTGAGATAAAGTCTTGATCTTGAATGAAAAAAACGATAACTGATGAGTAATTTGGTGTGATCTAAAACGGATAGATTGCAAAGACATTTAATAAAAATTTAATTGTAGATCCGAAAAAGTCGGGATTATGAAAATTTTCGTACAAAATGTCAAATATTTAGAAGGAATGCAAAAGCATGCGGACTTACAGTTGTAAATATTGTTTTTCATTATTTTAAGAATCTAATTCACTTAATTATTCTGTCTAAAAGAAGAGATACGACTAATTTCCTTTGCTTGAAAAACATGTCGTAATTATATAATTTTCAACTAATTTCTGAAATAAACGTCAATTTTACAAAAACTGCACCGTACGATTTTGTGACGACCGGGCAAAAATCAAAGTTTAATCATTATTCTTTCATTTAAAAAAAAAATTAGCCGTGTGTTAGGTGGGTGCATTAAAGTCCTTAACTAGACGTCTTTTTCAAATATTACACTCGCCTAATATTGGTTTAAACAAATATGAATATAGACCAATTCAAGTACACCTTCTAGGGTGCGCTCGACTTACGTGACTGAGCACGATTTAAAAAAATAATTAAGGTTGTTTAGGACTTTTTGTAAACAATAAACATTAGCACATTATAGAAAATCAAGTGAGTTATATATGCTTAAAATTTTATAACAAAAATATCTTTGGATTTTCTACAAAAATCTTGGTTTATTTGACACAAAAACCCGTTTAACTTTTAAATGCAATGAAACAAGTAATAAATTAAATGTTTGCTCGAAGTTTCCCCTTTGTATATGTACAAAATGGCCCATCTCTATTATTCATTATCTTTGCAGTTTGAATTTTTTTTTTAATTCAAAGACCACAGAAGGGGCCATAAACCTTATATTTACGCCGGGATTGTGACATTGTAAAGTACATACACATAAGGGAGCTACCATTTGATTTTTAGGGGGGGGGCTAGGATCAAAAATTTTGCATTTTTTTATTAGTTTATCCTGACTTTTTTTTACCTAAATTGTCATCCTGCCTTTTTTTTTGCAAAGTGTCTCATCCTGTTTTTTTTTCTTTACTCAAAACTCCTGTCCTGCCTATTTTTTTCAAATTTCATCCTAGCCCCCCCCCCCCCCCCCCCCCAAAAAAAAAAAATCAAATGGTAGCTCCCTAACTGGATTTAGAAATGAACTGAGTAATTGATTGAAATGAAATTGGCAAATCAAACACACATACAGCATGCTTGTGAATTAGCTTATAATAATCAATAAATTTTAAATTTAGATTGAAAACTTATTTTTAAACTGACTTGTAAAACTAGTTTTGCAATGTTTATATTCTGTCACTAGTTCTGATTGGTTCTCTGTTAACCTATTGACTTAGTTTAAACATATTTTATTTGCTGAATTAAAGCAAAATGGATTAGACACTTATGAAGTCTTCTCCATAATACAATATAAAGTTACAATAATTGTATAACATGTATAATATAATGGACATGCATATAAAACAAACAGTTTAATCAATATAATACTAGCTTTCATATATGTGAACAAAGAGGAGAGAAAGTAAAAAGAGAAAAAGCCGGAAAGTTTGAAAAGTTTGAAAAGTCGTATAATTCTGTGACGATGACTTGTGAATTGATGACATCGATGACGTTCCGTAACAGTAATAATAACGCTCTATCAAGGCATAAGAAATCTGTTTGACCTTTTTATGAAATTTTGAACATGTTTGAAAATTGGAATATTTTGTTCGTTCGATAGTTTCAAGTGTCCGCAAATTAATAGTTTTGTATCTAAAACAAAGTTTTCAGATAGCCAGTTAAGGTTATGGAAAAAGGTTTTTCTTCACAATGTGTATTTTGGGCAAACGAAGAAGTAATGGTAGACATCCTCAATATCGGAACCACAATGGCAAAAAGGATCATCTATAATATTAGCTCTAAATAGGTCATTGTTTAAGAATGAAGCGGAACATCGCAATTGCGTTAAGATAATATTTAATTTCCTTGGGCCGTACAAATAAAACGTTTCAATTTTACATAATAGACTATCGTTTTTTAATTCTTTCTTAAATTTAGAAATAGAGTCGACACTGCGAATTTTGGATCAAGTTTATTCCATTCACGTATAGTAGAGGGAATAAACGATTCAGTAGTAAGGGAAAGTCTACAAAATGGAACAATAATATCATGACCATTTCGCAACGGGTAGTTGGTTGTACTTTGTACACAAGGAGGTACACGATTAAATAGATATTCCAGTGCATGCTTTTGGTTCATGTTATAAAACATCTGTAATTTTCTTCTCCTTCTTCTTTCAAAAAGATATTCCCAGCCAACCTCAGAATATAAAGTTTCAGTTTTTGTAAATATTGAAACTACTGAAATTAACTCCCAGGTGCTTATGAGATGTACTTAAAGGTATATTTTTACCATTTAAGGAAAAGCTAAGGTTCCGGAGTCTCAATATTTGAAAAAAAATCATAATTTCGGTTTTATCTGGGTTAAATGACATAAGCTATTTAGAAGACCAAACATCCAGCACTTTCAAGTCGCGATCGATAGCAGATTCAATCTGTTCTCCGTCGTTACCAGAATAATTGAATGATGTGTCGTCAGCAAATAGCCGACACAATGAAGTAAGCTTATCGGCAATATCATTATATATAAGACAAAAACCTATTGACTCCACCCAAAAGGACCTAATAATGATGTCATGGTTGATCTAGCAAGGAAGCAAACCAAAGAATCTACATGTAGCTTCATACTCGTTGGAACCTGCTGTAAAAGGCACCAACCTTCGCCCTTACCTAAAAAGTAGAATATATGTATGAAATTACAACACGAAAAGACGCACTATAAAATATTGGTTGAATATGTGGCTTAACACTATCAAAAAGACGTGAATTACTCAAATCATGTGCCTATAAAACAAAGACGTACGTAGTAATGAATTAAAAGACCCATGAAGCAACTGTTATCTGTTTTAGAGTTCCATTCCAATCATATCGAATTCTCTATTAATCTATATTTTAAATATAAGTTTCATATTTTGAATATTCAAATCGGGTTAAGATTATCTACTTGCATTAATAATTAATGATTAATGTAAAAATATCGGTTACTTTTTTTTTCTAGATCTGAGAAGATATGTCGTCTGAATTACAATGTATGTTATTGGTCTGTAATATATATATTCGCCATACGTAATAAATATATTTATAAATGTTAATTTGGCATGCCATACTTGATAGAAGTGCGGACGTGAAAGAAACCCCTTTTTTCCCCAAATTCAACGATTATTGCATTCCACGGAGGTTACATTTCGAGTATTATAAAAACGTAATACGTCGTGTAGTATCTGAGGAGAGAAGTTGTATTAGAATCAAATTCTGACACCGATATATATCAATATGTTGGGTGTAGAATCTATTTTCAAAAATGGTGTTTATTTTCAAAACAGAGATTACATGCGTTAATTAAATTTCTTTATTTTCCACCATTGTTTTAAGACTGATAATCATATAATTTGGAGTATTAAATTACAGGTTTGCGAATACACTGTGTCTAAACCACACCGGTAAAATTTGCTCGGACTCGATGGTATCTAACATCCGGCACAATGACGGAACACCAATAGACAAAAGAAAGGTAGGTTTCTCCTTATTTTAATATTTTTTTTATGATATCGAAGAATATATATATACATATACAACTATTTTCTATTGTGAGATGCAATATTTTCTACAACCGTTCTATATTAACGGAGAAATAAGTCAAAATGCATGTCAAAATGACGAATTGAGTGAACCTTGCCTCGAAATTGTTTAATTTCTCGTTAAATTGTTCACATTGTACGGAAAGAAAGGTACGGGAAGATAGATATTGACACGGAGATTGCAAATTTAGTTATTATGAGCATCTCCATAATTGTATTTCTGTGTATGGAACGAAAGAAAAGGGTCATGTCAAATTAAAATAAACCGGTTTCGTCAATGTTGTTACTACACAATCACCCGGTTTCGTCTATATATATCACCCGGTTTTTTAGGGTTTTTTTAACAAACAATTTATGAAAAGAAACTTTGGCACGGATCTAAACATTGTCTTTCGAGAATTTAAATATATATTTATTGTAAAGTAAACTTGGCGTGTTAAAATCTCTTTTAAACGGGCACTTTTGGACATAGTTAATTATGATAATACACATTTTCCTAATGAAAGGCGTATCCCTTATTTCACTTAACTTCAAACTAATTTTAAATGGAATATAAATACTGAATAGAAAACACTGGTATCTAATTATTTTGTAACATTATTATATTTTCTTTGTTTATAATAGTAGTATGTAAAGATGAAAAATAAAAGGATGTGTTTTGATTGTGCCATAATTTTAATTTACTATATTATATTATAAAATTGAGAATGGAAATGGGGAATGTGCCAAAGAGACAACAACCCGACCATAGAAAAAAACAACAGCAGAAGGTCACCAACAGGTCTTCAATGTAGCGAGAAATTCCCGCACCCGGAGGCGTCCTTCAACTGGCTCCTAAACAAATATATACTAGTTCAGTGACAATGAACGCCATACTAATTTCCAAATTGTACACAAGAAACTAAAATTAAAATAATACAAGACAAACAAAGGCCAGAGGCTCCTGACTTGGGAAAGGCGCAAAAATGCGACGGGGTTAAACATGTTTGTGAGATCTCAACCCTCCCTCTATACCTCTAGCCAATGTAGAAAAGTATAAACACTTAGTTTACAATATTTACTATCAATTATTAATACATTTATGCATTCAATCATTGACGAACAGTCCCAAACCGACCATAGTCAATACTTTTTATTTTTTTAGTTTCTGGTACTTTATATACTGTGTTACTTGCGCACTAAAGCGAGTTTTCACACTTAAGCATCCATAACATAGCAGTGAGATTTGTAACTTTCTCCCCGTTTCTGGTAGGCACATTTGTTTTCATAGGCATGTTTTTCACATTATTTTTACAGTTCAAATTCAATTTTTGTAGTTCAAATTCAATTGAAACTTCAAGATAACATCTGACAGTTTTGTATTTTCAATGTGAATAAAAGTTGGTTTGCAAAACATGACCGTCATTTATATCTAGGTCTTGTTAATATTAGAAGAAGTGACGGTAACCACTTATCCCATAAACATTGACAATGAGACAACTTTCTTTTAGACACAAAAATTATGTTGAATTAATCAAGTTTAGGTCAGCGTATGCCTTAAACAATGAGAAAAACACACAAACTGCATGAAAGCAAGCTATAACAGGGCCCTAAATTATAAATGTAAAACAATTCAAACAAGAAAACTACCTGCCTATTTTATGTTCAAAACGCATATGGTATAAAGCAACCAAAGACAACCACGGAATTACAAGCGTGTGATTCGGGAATGGACTGAGTCAAAGTGTTGTCGCTGACACAAACAGTACAACAAAAGTACAAATAATAAAAAATGATGAAAAAACCTTAACTCGTCCGATGACCAACGTCAGTGTACGATCATCATAACACAACGGCGACAGTACAGACTCGTTTTTTTTAGTTACTATACTATATATAAAAATATTAATTTTCGCGAACCATTTAGGTCACGGAAATTCCAAAATATGGCATCAGTAAGGAGAGTTGTGCAAATAATGTGAATACACAGAACCCCCATCCAAATTATCTTTAGCTAAAAGTATTCATCATTTTCTATTTTATATGTACTAACAACATTCCATTTTTCTATAATTTCGATTAAAATATTCCAAAATCTGAGTTAAAAAAAGTCAAATGCCCAAAATAAACATTGTCTGATTGGTTGAAGTACTGTGGCGTCAATGATCAGCATAGCAAGCCTCGATGTAAAGCACACGCTTCACATGAATAAGGAGAGTTTTACAAATAATGTGAATACACAGATCCTCCATCCTATTTATATTTTGCTGAAAATGTTGCAATGTTCATCATTTCTGTTTTGATTCTGCTAACAACATTCCATTTTTTCTTTAATTCCGATTTATATATGTGGAACCCGCAATAAAAATAGATGGCCTCAATGATTTAAACGCAACGCAAAAAATTCCGTTGACCCTGAATTCAACGGATCGATAATAGCATCATCACCATCAACAAAATGTTTACCGTTATCTTTGTGAAATTTCAGTTATATAGTTCTTTAATTAGAGAAATTTTGGTAAGTATTACTTATTAATGTTAAGGTTCTACTGATGTGCTCCTCTAGACCTTTTTGACGGTCCGTTTTATCCCATTTATCTCAATATTATCTCCGATGACAGTAATGTCAACCCGACCTATTCGTGTCAAAAGTGAAAATCGCATCGATTTATTGAACTAATTTCTTCTTAAACTGTGCATGCATTATTTCTGTATTATATGATAACCAATCACATTCACGTTGCATGTTTGCATGAAAATGGTCATGTATTAGTGAATTGTAAGGGCGATGCAACTTGAGGTCAGTGCGCGATCACGTGACATTATTATTTGTAAACAAATTTAAAACATGCTCCCCGCGTAAGGCAGCAACCATTTGATTTTCTGGGGGGGGCTATGGTTTTTTTTTCTGTACAAACTTTTTTTTTCGCCTGCGGCGAAAAACAATCTATTTTTTTCGCGACAAGTCGAAAACAATTTTTTTCTTTCAATTTTAGCATCACATTTAGTGGCAGCTGAGGGTGAAACAAACATTTTTTTTTTCTCAGAATTAAAAACAAATTATTTTTTTCTCCAAAAACTGGAAACAAACTTTTTTTTCCAAAAAAAACCATAGCCCCCCCCAGAAAATCAAATGGTTGCTGCCTAACACGTGTCTGAATTATCCTTTCAAAGTGTTATGAATCTTTCAATCACTATTTTATGAAATATTTCTAGGTTTGCATATCAGTAGTCAAAGTGAATTAAACGTAGTTCTTAGTTGTGTTTTTTTTATATAGAATTAGAAGGTAAATCTACATAAGGGGGTCTCATTGGGGGGGGGGGGGTGTTCTGATCCCAGATCCCACTTACTGTTTTGTCAGATTTCCATATCCTGCTTACACTATGTACATGAGCAATTTTCATTTTTTTGTCATTTCCGGGGTCCTGCAGAACCCCATTTCCCGTTTTCATGACAGACCTCATTTCCCGTTTTCATGACACAATAATTTGACTTTCACGTTTCACGCTTGCGAAAAATTGTCAATATTGGTCACGCTTAGACCCAATGAGAACCACACACTAGTCAGTATTTAACTTCACCCAAAAAGATGACTCAACTTCCCTCTATATTTAAAACCTGCATACTAATTTAAATAGCATTTGCTCCCCTTGAACACTATTTGGCCCCTTCCGTGTCATTTCCCTTTAAATTTGCTGAAAAGTCATACTTTAAGTCCATTTACAGTAACGGCTAATATTTGATTTTACCATCTTAATTTCAATTTTCATATTGAACACATTTGACCATTCAATATGAGTTCCCATGTATTTTTGTCATATATGAAGGAGGTTTTAGGTCATGTTTTCCTAAACACCTTATTGCTATTTGTCTGTCTGGATTGTTAAAACCACAAAATCAAATATTGATGAATATGCAAGTTTTCAACAATCCCGGAACATTAACAAAGATGTGTGTGAGAGGGTGAAAATTACCCTTCTGATGTACTGATATTTTTAGCACCCCAAGTGAGAATCTAACTCAGGACTTTCAGCACTGTAGCCATCGGTCTTAACCACAAGATCACGAACTCACATTTGATGAACTAATTTCTTCTATATTAACTGTACGTGCATAAATTCTGTATTATTTGATAACCAATCACATTCACGTTGCATGTTTGCATGATAATGGGTTCTGTATGAGTGAACTGTAGTGTATTGCAAAATTAATGCAAATTGTGACGTCAGTGCGCCTTCACGTGACATAATTATTTGTAACCAAACCGGGTTCTCATGTAATGTAACGGTTTATTTCGTCCTCTGTGATATTTTATCCTGAGGATAATTTGTCCCGGTAATTTTTTTGCAGGCATGGTATTTCATTTCACAGGTTGATTTTTCCCAGAGGAGTGAAAATCTATCAGATTTCTGTGTTATGCGGATAGTATGTACGGGTATATATTTGCCGTATTATATTTTACAGAACCGTGTGAAAAAGAGTCCCATTAACTACTATGTAAGTTACTCTCAATCAATATATACCTGACTATAATTATAAAATGTTTACAAAGGTAAGCAACTGTCTAGGGCCAGGTAAGGGAGGGGAAAAATTAGTATTAGTACTATTTCGCAGAACGATAAACAGATGCATAGACAGACCAAGGGGGTGGGGGAAATTTAGCTTATGACATATATGTAAGAAATCATTGAAGCTTGATGGGAGTGGGCAACCCTCTGGTCCATCAGAGCCCCCACACCTTTTTGAAAAGTTCTGGATCTGCCACTGAGATTTGCAGGTTTTCTTAGTAAAGATACCTTAAAATATCACAAACTGTGTGCTTTCCAGACCATAGTTTACATTTTTTTTCATATTTTGCCGTGTCAAAATGACCTAAGTTTAAAGGATAGTATATAGACCCAAAAATGGTATATCACATTCTACACATCAAGATTTTAGCAGGAAAGACTGCCATTGGAGTTTTTAACCATTGTGACTTTTTAATTTGATCTACTCCACTAATTAAAGTCGTTGAAGTAGAATATTTAATGTAGGTTTGTCCACATTTTGGTATATATTAATACATGTTTAGAAATAATGTTGAGCCTGTTCCTAGATGCCTGTTATAGACTTCAATATTTATTGTTTATTGAAAATAAATGGAATCAATTCTTTCAGAAAAGTTTAATTCTATGGAAATGTATCCCCCCTTTTATAAGTTGAAAAGGCTACATAGAGGTCAATATACAGTCTCCAACAGAAAACCAAAAAAGGAAAAATAAAGTGAATTTTGGAGAATTATTAAATGTACATGCATTTGAAATATTTAAGATATATTGTTTCAATTTTTTTAGTTCTTAAGGTTCCACATAACTACCATTTTAGAAAACGATTTCAATGCTAAGTCTATTAGAGGGATATTTGATTTTCATTGGTTGTAAATATGGAATCTTATTCAGTGGCAAAGGAAATAGACACTGACAAGTCTTAGATAACATTTTATATAGTTTTGAATTTTTCTTCGTCAGTTGACTAAAATTAGATGGAGGTGTGTTCTAATTTCCAACAGAGGAGCAATCAACCTATATCAATATGTGCATGAAGCAAATTGATAGTTGCTAGATACTGAATGATTATATCCACAATAAAGGTTTAACCTGTGCATATATACTTAAAACAAGATAAAAAAAGTCATGTCTTTTTCAGGACTTCTGAATCCAATCATGTAGTATGGAATGTTATTGAGATATGGTTTGGGTGGATGGATGGTCATGAAGGACCTGTAGTACAAAGTATATCACTGGATTTAGCTCTTTGTCTAAGTGTATTATTAAAGTACTTTGCTTTGAGCTCAGTTCATTGTTATGCAATTCATTCTTTGTGAAATTAAGATTTGACAGACAACTCTAATGGACAAGGATTTGTCAAAGTAGTATCATCTCTATGTACAATGTAAGTATTCAGGAGATAAAAGCATTCTATTTTGATTTGAACCATACATTTTATAAAAAAAAGTGGGAACAAATTTACCGGACAATGCTACTCCCACTACTAGCAATATGATGCTAGGTTGTTTTAATACATCTGTATTGCCTGCTGATGACTCGGCCCTGAGTGTAAACGGTCCTTCAATTAGGAGGGAAAAAAATTATAAGGCCTATCCAGTCTAAGGGAGCTACCATTTGATTTTTATGGGGGGAGCTAGGATGAAATTTGAAAAAAAAGGCAGGACAGGATTTTGAGTAAAAAAAAAAAGGCAGGATGAGTAACTTGGCAAAAAAAAAAGGCAGGATGACAATTGTTGTAAAAAAGTCAGGATAAGCTAAGAAAAAAAGAGGCAGGACCGAATAGACTGAAAAATAAAAAGGCAGGACAGAGATTACAACTAAAAAAAAAGGCAGGACAAAATTTTTCATCCTAGCCCCCCCCCCCCATAAAAATCAAATGGTAGCTCCCTAATCGATTTCTAAAACTATACTTCATTGCACATGTTCAACATTTTTATACAACCACAAAAAATTTGGGGTCGTAAATTGGTATCCTGTCCGAAAGATGGTTTCTGGATAATAACTTTATTATAAGTCAACAGAAATCAACAAAATTATAACACAACGTTTATAACCACAAAAGGAAGCTTGGGATTGATTTTGGGGGTTATGGTCCCTAAGGTTTAGGAATAAGGGGTACAAAGGTGCCCAAAACAAGCTTTAATCTAGTGTCGGTTTAAAAAGTTGTGTATAAGTATTTCAATTGTTCTGAAATTGTACACAATGTTTAATACCATAAGTAGAAGGTTCGGATATATTGTGTGGGTTATGGGACAAACAGTCTAATAATTACGGACCAAAAACAAACATTTTTGTAAATTCAAGACCCTTAATTGGAGTTTGTCCAGAATGGTTCTTGAATTACCTAATACCAATGCTTTATGAAATCTTCTTTGAAAATTGGAGTTATCTTTCTTTGTTCAGTCAACTTAAATCAATTATACAATATACAATGCAATATTCACTTTATTACGAACTAATAAATTAAAGCAGTCATTAATAACCATTCAGTGATTGCAAGCACTTTCTAGGGTATGCCCTTTTACAAATGGAAAAATTATACATTTTTTTAGTTTCTGATCTCTTAATTGAAGTTTGTCTCCTCTAAATGTTTCTCATTTCAGAAATTAAAAAGAAAATTTCTTTAGATATTTTTGTTTGAAAGGATTAATATTCAGCAGCATAGTGAATTGCTCCTAACACAAAAGCAAAACAAATATTTAAGTTCATTAGACCACATTCATTCTGTGTCAGAAACCTAAGCTGTGTCATCTATTTAATCACAATTCAAACTCAGAGCTGTTTCCAGCTTGAATGTTGTGTCAATACTAGCCCCAACTGTTCAGGCTTCGACCTCTGCAGTCGTATAAAGCTGGGCTCTGCGGAGCATCTGGTCCATTCATTTGTTTATTTTTCAATTTGTGTGAATTAACATAGTTACAGTAAATGCTAATTACTGCACTTTCATACCACAACAAATATTGTATTGGTACATGTATCACTCAAATGTGTATCCATATAACAAAAAAAATGAAAAGGAATAATTTTGCATTACCTTTTGAATACTATGACTTTTTAGATATGTAGACATATTAAGACTCATTAGTAGATGTTGATAATATTGGCTTAAAATGCTTGAAATTCTATCAGATTACTTTTGGAGCAGTTATGAGTTTTGAAATTAGAAAGATCATATCATATGCAACAAGTGTAGTAAGTTTCAAGTTGATTGGAATTCAGCTTCATCAAAAACTACTTTGACCAAAAACTTTAACCTGAAACTCCCACTTCCATTTTCTATGTTCAATGGACCGTGAAATTGGGGTCAAAAGTCTAATTTGGCTTTAAAATTAGAAAGATCATATCATAATGAACATGTGTACTAAGTTTCGAGTTGATTGGACTTCAGCTTCATCAAAAACTACCTTGACCAAAAACTTTAACCTAAAGCGGGACAAACGAACGAACGGACCCACAGACCAGAAAACATAATGCCTATCTACTATTGTAGGTGGGGGCATAAAAAATTTAATAAATAACACTCATAATGCTCAGATTGGTTGTCATCGTGCAACATAGTTAATAACACCATATAGAAAAAACATAGAACTCATTTTGTCATAAGACACTGTCAAACATCCATACATACTATCCACACTCATCTGTGTCCACACTTGTTATGTTAACAAAATAATTATTATTGAATTTTGTCGATGACCTGAGACTATTATACTAATTTGTACATAGCAGTATAGTTACAATAAGGGATAAAAAAATCTTTTAATGCATGGAAGTTGTAATCCTACATTCATTTTCTATGTCGATTATGCATGCATATATACAGTTGTCTTATTATCAACGTTTATCCTTAAGAAGATTTATTTTTAACGATTGTAGAAAAGATTACATACATAGAATGATTAGATTACTTATAAAGGTGTCCATCCTTTTGTGCGAGAAAATCACATATCAATTGTGTGTTTCGATTTTTAAGACCGTAAACTTTAATTTCAAGTTTAAACATGTTCAACATATTTTCCCGTAACTCATATAGAAAACGCATATTTAGAGAGCTTTAATCTCAATATGCTGTTAAAAAATTTCGGAATGCAAAGTAAATTAAAATATTTGTGTTCTATAAGAGTAGGAATTCAAGTTTTGCTTATTATTTATTTGAATCTGAGACTCATATAAATAATAAGCCGTTGTCCGGTGAACGAACTTGTTTTCCAACGACCCACAAAACTCCTTTTGAACGCTGAAGTTAAATAATCAATTATAATGTAATGCGATTATGATTTTTTTATTTGACCAAACCGGGTTATGCATTTTGAAATCTATGACGAAACCGGGTTGTATATGTTACAGGCATTTTCTAAATTTAGGCATTTTGTAAAATGACTGAAATTTTTAGGCATTTTCTAAAATGCCTGGATGATTTAGGCATTTTACAAATTGACTATTTTTTTCAGGCATTTTATAAATGCCTGAAAAAATTGTAAGGCATTTTACAAAATGCCTAAAAGACTAAAACTGAATGGAATGTACTCAAAATTTAATGACTAGAAATATCAAATAAATAATTTTATTCTATCATTAGATATTGCATGAAACTTAAACAGTAAAAGTGTTATAATTGTAATTTAATCATTTACATAAACACTGAAGATGACAATTATTTGTTGCTACATGTAATGTTTGGATGACAGCGACTGTTACACATTTGTCCTGACTTTTTGCAAAGGCAACGTTTAGTGTTACATCTAGTCTTACCACTAGCACTACAGCTACATTTTGTGTAACCCTGACCATCACACAAAGAAACTTTACTGACAGCTTTTCTAAAGGATATTTCATTATCATAATTTACACAATGAATAGCAATAAAACTACTGTCAGATAGTTCAAACTGATTCCTGGTGTAAAGTCCACGTAGTATTCCATCTTTAATTCCAAGTTTATAACCATGCTCTTCCTTTCCAGTAACAACAGCCATAAGATTACGCGGGTCTCCTTTCCCTCGATCCACATGGGGAATTGCAAGTTATACATTTGCTCCAACATCCACCTCTGTTAAAACTCTTTCCGATAGATTTTTCATCCTGACAGCTTGTTTTGTCATTGAGTCTGATGCATGCTTTCTCTCATTTCTGATGACCTCTTCGTTTGAACACAGGTGACAAGTAATAGTATCAGATATGTTTCCTTTTGAACACAGCTCATGTTTGTACTGTGCACAAGTAGAACACTGGATATTCGAAAAATATTTTTCACACACAGCACACACATGAACATCTAATTCTGTTTCCTGAGTTTCAGATAGATTTAATGCTGCATTAAGCCGGCTTTCCTCGTCAAGTTCGTTTGGTTTATCAGAGCTTAACTCATTTGGCCTGACATTGCTTATCTCATCTGGCTTATCAGAGCTTTGAAAATGCTGAATCAGATCATCCTCAGTCTGTAAAGAACCAAGAATCTCTTGAGGTAGTGATGATGACGATAGTCCTATCTATTAGAATCAGAATTTTCAATTAATTGGTTTTTAAATCTTTGTTCTGGTGTAAGAACAACATACCCTTCTGCCATGATGAAAAGAAGATCATTAATGAAATACAGAGTGAGTACTTACTCAAAGTTGTTGCTCTAAGGAGTTTCTAATTATAGACACTAAAACTAGTAAAACATAAAAACTTAACCTGCAGACTAGATTTATTAAGAATAATCTTAAATTTATTTTAATCTACACTTTTTTGTAGGTTTACAATATATTTCTATCATCTAATTCATATATTGCATATTTACACAATTTGCCTGAAACAGGCCAGGCATTTTGTGTAATTTTCATTAAAAATTTCAGGCATTTTACAAAATGACTAAGGATTTTTAGGCATTTTACAAAATGCCTGTCAACTATAGGCATTTTAGAAAATGCCTAAAAATTCAGTCATTTTACAAAATGCCTAAATTTAGAAAATGCCTGTAACATATACATTGACGAAACCGGCCAGTTCCATTTTGACATGACCCATTTCTCTCGTTCCATACACAGAGATACAATTATGGAGATGCTCATAATAACTAAATTTGCAATCTCCGTGTCAATATCTATCTTCCCGTACCTTTCTTTCCGTACAATGTGAACAATTTAACGAGAAATTAAACAATTTCGAGGCAAGGTTCACTCAATTCGTCATTTTGACATGCATTTTGACTTATTTCTCCGTTAATATAGAACGGTTGTAGAAAATATTGCATCTCACAATAGAAAATAGTTGTATATGTATATATATTCTTCGATATCATAAAAAAAATAAAAAAATAAGGAGAAACATACCTTTCTTTTGTCTTTTGGTGTTCCGTCATTGTGCCGGATGTTAGATACCATCGAGTCCGAGCAAATTTTGCCGGTGTGGTTTAGACACAGTGGAATAGTCCAAATAATTAATTAATTATGACTTCTGACAAGGCTATTTTTAGTCCAAATAATTATGACGTCTAGCGAGGCTATTTTAATTTTTTCTGGGACGCCTTCCTACGACGAAGGCGTCCCAGAAAGAAATTAAAATAGCCTTGCTACGACGAAGGCGTCCCAGAAAAAAATTAAAATAGCCTTGTCAGACGTCATAAGTATTTGGACTAGGCTATTTAAAAAAAAAATTCTGGGACGCTACGAAGGCGTCGTAGGAAGGCGTCCAAGAAAAAAGATAAAAATAGCCTTGCCAGACGTCATTTGGACTACATTTTGTAGTTTACGAAGAAAATAATTGTTACGGCCAGTACGATCGTTATGGTAGTTTCAAGATGGTAGTGCAATATATATGCATTAAAGATTATAATATCAAAAATATAATTAGATATTAAAGAAACATAAAATATCATACATATGATACAAAAGCTACATAAAATAACTGGCAAGACGGAACTATATTTTGGAGAATTGGGGAATAGTCCTTGGACATTCCATTAACCAATCACCATTCAATATATTTGTTTAAACTTTCATAATAATTGCGTATAAAGAAAATTTCGGAAGTTGCTGCGTTTAGAAATATAAAAGCACTTGTTCCAATCTGTTGAAAATCGAACGGAAAATCGTATCGTGTGAACAGAACGCTGTACGATTAACCTGTGCGACAGTGTCAAGTCGAATAGAAAATCGAACGGAAAATCGTATCGTGTGAATGCACCTTTACCTTGCTCTTGTTGTGTGGCATAACGTGTCTTATCATCTTGCTCTGGATGGAGCAGATAATTGCCAATTCTTTGCTCGAATTAGATTTTCCCACATATGGATGTCATGTTGTATGTTAGCTGTCTGGTTATTGGGAGATTTGTTAAATTCTTTGTAATTAGAAATGTCCATTTTTTCTATAAAAAGGCTAAGCACTATGATGTGTCGCTATCGCACCTGACCTAACTCGAATGATTCAGCGCCCTCTATCGGTCAGTGTTCTCTGTAGCGATGGATAGTGAGTCGGAATATAACGACTGGATTATTCTATAAATTTCTAAGTGGATTTATCCTCCATAGAAAATTATGATAAATAATTTATTTAAATGCCATTACTTTTGGACGTTACAAACGTTTCAAACGTAAACAGCTGGTCAGGGAGTTGGTATCAAATTAATAATTAATCGTCCTTCAAGAAAACAAATATTTAATACCATATTTTGTAAATTGGAAATTTCAAAATATACCTAACACGTCATTTCATTGGTCATACGAAGTAAAACACAACATCGTTAAATACTTTTTTTTTTAAATTATTCGTCAGTGGCCATCATGAGATTTCCGGTGAACAATATAAACTAGACGTAGTTATTGAGAGATTTCTCGTATTTACCAGGTAATTCTTATTAATTTTAAAAGGTTCTTTTGATATAAAAAAAACATTGTAAGATAACATTTTCTATTAATTAATTAAAAGCCTAATTAATAATTTTTTGATTATTTAGTTTACATAAAAATAAATATAGAATGTGGTTAGTGATTTATTTGATAAATTCTAATTAGTTAATTAAAAGTTAAAATTTGTATCTGTACATAGGTTTTATATATTCCCTTATGTTTTAAGACTGCATATTGTTTGATACATAAATACACAAATGCTTTTAGTTCTAATATCAATGCGATACTTTTAAAATATCACAGCGGTGTTTTTGTTATATCAATATTAGTACTTATTAGTATTATTATTTGACTGCTGTACCCATATTTTGACAATTTTACCTATTAGAATGTGATTCAAAACAGTGTGGCTGTGGCCATTGATTGACACATTAAATTCATCCATTGACTGGGACAATTTACGTGAACGTTTGTCTGTAACGACCACTGTTCACGACGTACCTACGATAGACATTTAAACTGTGGGGTCACCAAAGGTTTCTTAACGCCTTTAAAATATAAAATAATTCGAAAAATTAATCAGGAATAACCTTTATGTTTGGATTTATATAATTGATATAAATCAAAACATCGTGTTATTTCTGATTAATTTTTCGAATTACTTTATTAAGGTGTTGAGAACCTTTGGTGACCCCATAGTTTAAGTGTCTTTAAAAAGTACATAGTGAGAAGTGGTCGTTACATACAAACGTTCACATAAATTGTCCCAGTCAATGGATGAATTTTATGTGTCAATCAATGGCCACAGCCACACTGTTTTGAATTTCATTCTATGTCTGTTTTGTCCACGCATCGTTGAAAATATGACAGACTGATTTGATGAGACTGTCATACACGTGAGAGGTTTAGCACTATAAACCCAGGTTCAATCCGCCATTTTCAAAATTTGAAAATGCCAGTACCGATGGCGTTTAATAATTAATGTCGTAATCAAATAGCTAAGTATCAAAATTATTGTTCATATATATAACATTTAGCAAATTTTATAATGAACGCACCGAAATAATATATGTCTGATATGCTCGCAACGCACGCATGGAAGACTTTCTTTATTGATAACAATAAAACTAACTTGTGACAAAGATGAATCATACCAGAGACATATAATATAAATAGTATATGTCTCTAATCATACTGACCTCGTTCAGATTGATTCGACAAAATCTGACCTGTACTTTTGAATCTCCTTTTTTTGTACAAATTATACCGTTGGTTTTCCTGTTTGAATGGTTTAACACCAGTAATTTTTTTGGTTCCTATATAGCGTGGTGTTCGCTGTGAGCGAAGGCTCCGTGTTTAAGGCCCTGCTTTGATCTATAATGGTTCACTTTGATGGAAAGTTGTTCGAACTCATGCACCATCTTCTTATATCTATAAATCTTTTAAATTTCCCCTTATAAATAACTGCTTTCCAGTCCTCCAAAAACGTCATTTGGGTGCTGAATCTTTGGTAAAGTGCAATATGAACTAACACACTTCTAAGGTAGCAATACACAGTTAGGAGTTTAGTTTCGCATTTTGGCCCCTGTGGATTTTTCAAATAGGAAAGTTATTGTGTAATAAAATTTCTTTTTAGACAGATGAGTGCTTATTTAGCCTTCAAAGATGGTTTATAAGAGCATCACAGTTATTATTTTTACATGTTTTATTGGCTGTTTTCTGTTTTACAATCCGTCGGTCCAGAAATTAATGTACTGTTTACAAACACTCTTTTTCTACACGGCGAAGTTTTTGACGCAATTTTACAAAAAAATGAGATGAAAGACATATGATATTCATTGGATTTGCTGAATGATATATGTACACAGTTTCAGAAAAGGTATTACTTCAAGCGATTAAAATTCTACTTTTAGCCAAATTTTGGGGAAGTCTTTCCCCCCTTTTTGTAATATCTTATAACAAACAAATGCAGATTGTTGCCATGGATACACCAAAAAGAAATTATATTTTACCATTTTATATACTGGACATAAAATCTATGGAAGATTCTGATTACATACATATGCCCATATATGACACAAACGGGAAAAGTCTTTGATATCCAAAAAGAACTGTTTTCCTTCTCAATATTTTTTTTCTATGTTAATAATAAATAAATTTTCTGTTTGACAAGATTTTTGATTTTCGTTGTATCTGAAGTTATTCAATTTATAGTCTGAGGCTACTCAGTTGGTATCTTCAAAGTTCGATATTATTCACCTTGCTTGTTATTACATAAAATAATTCATGAAAATTATACAGCAGACGTATGTCGTGTTAATGTCACCCTGAGGAGTCCATTACTTTATATACTCAATGGAGTACGTATGAGTAGTGTAACAGCCTTCCATTCAAAATAAAAACATTAGACATGTGCTCTTAACCTGTTTCATTGTACCATTTGACTTTACTCATTTAAATAACTCTGGTCATATGCGCATGCTTTTGTATTTCTCATTGAATACAGAAAGCTCAGTAATCACATGACCAGAGTTATTTAAATGAGTTAAGTCACATGGTACAATAAAACAGGTTTAGAGCACATGTCTAATGTTTTTGTTTTGAATGGAAGGCTGTTACACTACTCATACGTACTCCATTGAGTATTTTATATTAATGTAAAATAAATTGAAGTAACATATAGAGACCTAATGAGTAACTTTTTTGATTATAGGTTTAAAATTATGATATGCATAGTCAGAGTTCGTATATATCATACATTAACATACATGAAGAAAAAAAATATTTATCTTTAAAAATGAAAATTTAAGAATTATTTTTTGAAGATTTATAGAAGTCAAACGGACTATACCGAGAAATCTGCCTTTCTTCGTACAAATGCTAACATTCGTCTGAAATTTCCCACAATGCAACTTGTTGATATAAGACAATATCGCTCGCTCTTCCATAGACTGCCTATGGGTAGTGCTCCACATATAATGGAGAACATACAAGAAACTGACCGGAACTGAGCTTACGAAAGATTTATGTATTTGTCGCATATTTTATTTTCAGTAAAGTATTTCATTTGTATTATATACATATATATATACCAATGATTAAAATTAGTGTTTGTTAAACTGCAATATATCCAATGAATTATTTCCGAAAAAGTGTTTAGTTCTAATTTTATGAAATTTTAATAGTTTTGTGAAAAGATCAAAGTCACGGGGGGGGGGGGGGGTAACTTCGATATTTTTTTGGTAGGGGTGTGCCATTTTTGCCATAAAAAACGTACCCATTTTAATATAACATTCACTGAAATTCAGTACCTATAGTTATATAAATATTTAAGAAAGAATGACCTATACTTATATACAATATTTAAAATATGACCTCAATACGTTATTGAAGATCAAATCAGGAGACAAATTTCCGGGGTTCATTTGGGAACTTATTTGAAAGGTGAACTTTCAAATGAACTGACTTAATTTAATATAATAATTGACCATTAATAATGTAAGATTCTCAATAGCATATTTATATATGATATGTAGATCCAGGAACATAAATGTTAGATATACTGTTCCCAGGTAGAGCATACCCCAAATCAATATACAGTTATCAAACGTAAATGCATTTTAATATAGGATGTCATTAAAAAGGAGGGTCATTCTTATATAAAATCTCGCAAAATTATGACCCATATTTTTGGCACATCCCCGTATACCCAATAAGAGGAAGTTACCCCCCCCCCCCCCCCGTGATCAAAGTAAACATTTTGTAAAAAAAAATATGAAAATTAAACGAGCGAAATAAATTTAAGTCAATGTGTTTGGTACCACCGTAATTAAATTATAATGTGATTGTAATAAAATGCAAATTTACATCAGATTTCAGATTGAATAAAATATAGTTATTTAGAAATTTTTTCGTTTTTACTACAATGTACTAGGCCAGCCATAGACAGAATATTGAGAAATACAATATGAATATCCTGTGTCGTACGTTCTGGATTCCTATACTTCATGTTCTGAATGGTAAATATGTTTATATTTAGATATTTATGATTTTGTCTTTGGATCAGATTGCGTGATGATATATCGTTTACAAAACTTTATATTGTTCGAAATACTAAGGATTTTCTACCCAAGGAATAAAGTATCTTTGAAAAACATTTGGAATATCGGTTCCTCAATACTCTTCAATTTCGTTTTTTAACCTTAACTTGTGTTGGTTCGAGCCTCACTCATAAGTCTTTTGTAGACATAACGCGCGTATGATAGAAAACTGTTATACACTGTTGTTTGATATAAAAGATTATGTGTGCACTCTTCTACGTCCCGTAACCCAAATAATTGCGATTTAAATAATGACAATAGTAAGAGAAACAAAATGTAAAAAAATGAGCAACATTAACCATAAAAAGATAAGAAATTAAGGGAAGCGCAAAATAGAACAAAAACATGCATGCGGGAAACTTAAAAAATTCTAACACCAGAATCAAATCCCGTGCTTACCAATCAATAGTGAGACCAAAACTTGAATATGCCTGTAGTTTATGGGATCCACACACAGCAGAATAAAAATATAAGCTAGAAATGGTACAGAGGCGTGCGGCCCGATATGTATGTAACAATTACCACAACTCCAGTAGTGTTACATCCATGTTAAACGAACTACAATGGCCCTCACTCACTGAGCACCGCCTCAAAACTAGACTTATCATGTTCTACAAGGTCATCCATGGACTCATTACAATCCCATAACTAGTCCTCATACCATCAGATACTAGAACAAAAAAATTACATACTGAAACATTTCGGCAAATATCCACCTCTAAAGACAGCTACAAATGGTCATTCTTTCCGCAAACAATCATCCAATGGAAATTGTTACCACAAGTTGTGGTAGCATGTCAAACCATTGAAACCTATAGAGATCAGTTGACACCAACTGTTCTCCACAACATAATTTAATTCTATAAATAACAATGTACATATTTTTTTAATCACTTGTTGTTTTCTTTCATGTAAATATCACCAAGTATTCTACAAATTTACAGATAAATTTTTGTTCATATTTTTAATCATATACTCCGCGCATGCAACGGTTCGTAATCTTCAATATTAACATGATTAATGAAGCTATAACTGTATATCAGAAGAAGAAGAAAAAGAAAAAGCAAATAAGATCAAATAAGGATGTCTAAGAACGTAACCCAAGACCAAAAACAAAAATATTAACAAGAACCTAACCCCCCCCCCCCCCCCCACCTAAAAAAACACCCAACTGAAATAAAATAAAACAAAAAGCAAACAAAGAACAGTGATCTATATCATGTATATAGTTACTTAAATCAACGTCGAACACCTGGTTTGATAGTTGTTGCATACAAATAAAATATTAAAGCAAACGTACCATCAACAATTTTTATAAACACGTCACAGGGACTTCTGATAGCAGATTAAAATTTTGTAAATCAATGTTTTTATTTTTTTTTTTATTATTTCCTGTCTATTTGCATTACTTTATTAACGTATTTAACGTTGCCATCACTATTTTTTTGTTTTCTGGCAATGTGCAGTTTACTATCCATATCCGTATACTGAAAATCCTTCAATGTGCAGTTTACTATCCATATCCGTATACTATCCATATCCGTATACTGAAAATCCTTCAGTATACGGATATGGATAGTAAACTGCACATTCAGAAAACAAAGAAATAGTGATGGCAACGTTAAATACGTTAATAAAGTAATGCAAATAGACAGGAAATAATAAAAAATTTTTAATTAAAAACATTTATTTACAAAATTTCAGTAATCTGCTAACCGAGTCCCTGTGACAGAAACAGAAGTAATACATCAATTATTCAAATATTTAATTAATGTGATTCCCACTGGTGTATTTTTGATTATGTTACAGTCATGCATGTAAAGAATTAATCTGTTGAGTATTATCAAATAAATAATTAAATGGACCAAAACGGTCAAAATAACAAACGAAATATGGCATATTGTCAACAATATCATCATTAAATTTTCTCCTGTAGAAATCTCAGGTGAATTGGAAATTTGAATAAATGTGTAAAATATTGAACATAACCCCGCCACATTATTTATGTATGTGCCTGTCCGAAGTCAGGAGCCTGTAACTCAGTGATTGTCGTTTGTTTATGTGATACATATTTGTTTTTCGTTCATTTTTTTTTTTACCTAAATAAGGCCCTTAGTTTTCTCGTTTGAATTGTTTTACATTGTCTTATCGGGGCCTTTTATAGCTGATTATGCGGTATGGGCTTTGCTCATTGTTGAAGGCCGTACGGTGACCTATAGTTGTTAATGTCCGTGTCATTTTGGTCTTTTGTGGATAGTTGTCTCATTGGCAATCATACCACATCCTCTTTTGTATATAATACGAATAAAATTTATCAATTTAATTTATAGATAGAGGCATATGAAAATAAAATCTTTTAAAATTAAAAAAAAATAGAATGAAAATCAGTTTCTCTTGATATCTCTTATATTATTATCAGCATAGTCTTAACATATTTTGTAAAAGAATGCATCTTTTTAATTTGTATCAAACTTATCTTTACAGCATCGATGATAGTCAAACATTTTAACATAACTACTCCAAAAGATTATGGAAGGGTTAATTTATCAGATTATTGTATCAAACCTACAACTGATTCCTCTTTCAAGTTCGAGGCTATGGCCTCCGACAATTTATGGGTGAGCTTGATTACGGATATAGGAGTCACCGGAATTGGATACCAGATAGGCATAGGATCTAACGCTAATAAATGTTGTGATATTCGACGAGGTATTGAAAGTGAAGACAACCTAGTGAAAGGGGAGTGTGTAGGCATGTATATTTTAATTACATAGGATCAGGGGATGTATTAAGGGGCCACGGAACACCTTAGGAAATCAACTCTTTGAAAATCAGCTTAACGTTTTAATCAAAAACTATTAGTTTAGAGTAATCAAGCTACTCAAAGATCAAAACTAGTGTTTGTCAAACTGCTATATATATATGAAACCCAATGAAATTATTCCTGTAAATTGTGTGGTTAAAATTTATTATTTTTTTTATAAACAGGTTTAAGTAAATATGTTGTCAACTTTATTTTAGTTAAAGTGTTGGGTACCCCTTAAATCCTACAATTATACCCAGAAAAAAATGTACAAGATACACATAATGTTTATGTCATGTAATAAAATTAGATGAATCAATAAGATAACCATAAACCGCCATTTTTTCAAGTCAGCAACCTGTAATTTAGGGGTTGTCATTGGTTTATGTCTGGTTTATTTGTTATTAATCATTTGTTTAGTCCGGTCTTAGTTTTTTTTTCTTTTTGAATTAATCCGTTGCATTACATAGCTTACTATAGGTTGCATTTCTGTAAATATTGACAATGCAATTTCCCATAGGAACTCCTTTTACGGCTAAAACTGTACCACTTTTACTATGAAGTTTTGAAAAAAATCTTATCCTAGAATGCACTACAATTTTTTTCAAAGGTCAAAATGTAGGGCTGTGCGGCATATTTTCAAAGTTTATATTCCCTGAACTTTTCAGAGTTTAAACTAACACTTTTTTTCTTAACAACCCCTACCTCGAATGAAGGGTTACCCCAGATTTCAATGTAAACAATATGCACATGTATATTTACTGGTAACATTCCCAAGTTATGTCTCTATGAGATGGAACACAGACAGCATAACTGGGAACCAGTATGTAAACAAAATTGATTTTCTGTGAATATTCTAAATCTCCCTAAAAGAGGCGTGGTTTGAGAAACAGCTGTATTTGCAAAGTGCAACCTATATGGCATGGGTGTTGTTAATTGGTGAAGAACGTACATTGGCCTATAGATGTTGACATCCTCATACTTGGGTATCTGGTGGATATTTTTCTCATAGTAACCATACTATATTTCCCTAATTTCTTCAATATATTTAAAGAACCATAGGTGTTTAATTGTTGTAATTCATCTTATAAGTGTTGAAGTGGTCGAAGTATTTAATGTGCAGTGATCACTAGCTTGCTAATACTGGTGTATGAGTTGGAACACAGGTCGCACGAGCCAGTTTTTTACGCGAACCTTTTCCCTGAAGGCACAATTCTCCCAACAACGGATGAGTGTAAGGAGTTTCAGTAAATGTGAACCACATTGAATGTATGCATCTAGTGAATAAGTACCCGTGAAAACCGTTTTCGCCATTTTATACACATATTGTACATGTCAACGATTTACAACAAGCTCACTCAAGCCAATATATTTTCAGATATATATATATATAACTTTTAAGGTAAATATCATTCTTCATTTGGGAAATAATGGAGGTGCCAAGCTCAAGTACTCATTGACTCTATAAAAAGTTATATTATATAATGAAATGTGATCAAGAATACATGAACGTGTTTATATTTAGATAACCTGTTGGACAGTTCTGAATATCTGCCATTCTGGATAAGTTGGAGGGACGGCAAAATTGAGGTCGGTTATGGCTTAATCGTTCGTAACACTTTTAGTAGATTTATAGTCTGGGAAGATCCAGAGCCACTAAATATTACTGGAATTATCCTGAGTAGTAAACCAGAAGGCAGTTGCATAGTCCATTATCCTACAGGTACGGTTCAAATGTGTTCGGTTCTGAAATTTTCAATTCTTTTTAGTTTAAACATATATTTTGCAAAAATAGCAAAACGGACTGGACAACATTAGAGATGACATATCTCAATATCGGTGCTCTACAAAACAAATATAGTGGCACAAAGAGGCTAAAAATACCACGGCCGTCATATTTAAACTCTAAAGTCGAAAAATAAACTGACAATGCTGTGGCAAAACACGAAAAATTATCTGAAAAAAACAACAATACAAAACAAATATAGTGGCACAAAGAGGCTAAAAATACCACGGCCGTCATATTTAAACTCTAAAGTCGAAAAATAAACAGACAATGCTGTGGTAAAACACGAAAAATTATCTGAAAACAACAACAATATAGAAAAATAAAGATTGAGCAACACGAACCCCCATTTTGCGCATTATCGACACATAATTTCTTTTCAGTGATGTTGAAAGCCAGTACCTTTTCAAATTCAAAACCGAAAAAAATGTTAATGAGCTGATCAAACCCAAAATAGACTAAATGTTTAGCAGTATTCATAGATGAATAAGAGCTATCAAAGCGCAATTCTGAATTTATAATTATTTAAAATTTTATTTAAGCAAATGGTCGCTAACATCATATCAATAGTCACATGCATGCCAGTACCGTAATACTGAGCTTATGGACGTGTGATACCACTGGGGATAAATAGTCCACCAGCAAAGGTATCCACCAAGTGGTAATATTTGTTAGGTATTTCGATAAAGATAGTACTTTTGAAGTCTGTATTGTAAACGTGCCTTGTAAAATATCGAATGTTATGAGATGATCGCAAAAATATGCTACGATCTGATATTTAGATAGCAGTACAGTAGGTTTACTTACATGAAGTATTGCTCTAAATGTTCTGCAAGTGATTATATTAACTTTTTGGCCTTTTTGTACACAAATTTACATTTTTTTCAGGAAACACAGTGAAATACACTAAAGCCTCCGAAAAACGTGGTACACCTGTCTTGCTAAGTAATTTTGTTGGATACAATGTTGTTGAATGCGCTTTCAGATGCCACATTGAACCTGAATGTATCAGTTTCAACTATAAAGAGTCCAGCAAGATGTGTGAATTGTCACAAGCTCGATTCTCCACACACGACGCACTTTATAATTTCTACTCCGAATGTTAATTTTATTTTGTACCGTACATCTATATGTAGTTGGTTTTTTATGTTTGTATATAACTTTGGTTTATCTCGGAAATACCGTACCATTCGGCAGTTGAAGCAATATTTACAAATAATTACATTAGATGCATGTTTCATTATAATATTTTATTCTGATTGGCTAACTGCACATCACGTGTTATTCCGTAAGCAGTTGCATTGCTCAATACAACTTTTCATTCATGATAACACGTGCTCCAACAATAAAGTGCACAGGTGAATTAAATAATAAAAAATGTAATTATAAGTATTGAATGCTTCTTTTTGAAACTTTATAGGGTTGTAAAAGCGTTGACCGTGCGTACATTTTTAGAATGAAGCGCTTCCGCGCTTCATACAAAATGTACTTCGGTCAACGCTTTTACACCCCAATAAATTTACAAAAAGAAGCATTCAATTTATGTTTACGTCATTATATAAAAGCAGCAAGTAGTTAATCAAAGTACCTATGATATTGCTTTGAATATTTTATGTAAGCCTTTTTGAAAATAAAAAAAAATAAAAAAAACTATCGAAATTATTGAATTGATTGCAAAAACTCAATGTCAAAGGTTGTATAATCCCAAAACTTTGATATAGCTTTTTGTATAAATAAATGTAAAAGGAACAGCAAATTGTATATAAAGGAATACGTTTATATGATTGGTCGAGAAGGCTTCCGGTAGTGGCTCTCGAAGTTAAATTATTTTGGATAGACAAACGGTTGACGGAACCACCTTTTGTAACCAATTTAAACACGATGGCGGCAATAATATCACAAACCGGCTTGACGTTAAAGTTTTAATTTTTAATTTTGACTTCGTGTTCAATGTTAAATCAAAACATAAACACAACATATTCATTCGAATGATAAGATATTGCTTAATTTATTTTCACCATGAACATAAATGTAACTCACGTGTTTGCCGAGATCGTCTGCTACTTTTGACAAACAATGGAAACGGAGATTATCTGTTCGGAAGCTGGAAAATCTGTCACCACCGCCTGTTAACTTTGAAATACCTCAATTTCATGACTAGCATGGAATCGTGTTTTTTTTTAAATAATGATGAAGTCAATTAAACTGGCTTTACAAGTATCCAAAATATATCATATCCACCTTCATTTTTAGAAATTGTAGTAATTTTATTGTTAGCTTGGTGTTGGGACATATTACAGAAAACTGTGGATTTTACATGCTAGTACTACAAAATGTATAAATATAAATATAATAAAAATTTACTAGAGAAAACCTATCTTATATATTTTATTTGAGTCTGAATGACAAATGAAAGGGGGAAGAGGTTTCTGTGTTGATGGTATGATACATCTGATTTATATTTCCATCACTTAGTGTCTTCTATCATTGTTCTTTTGCATTTATGTTATGTTCAAGAAACATCTTTTCTAGTTTGAACAAGACTTGACACAAATGATTTATGCATTACCTTACAAAATTGTTCATTGGACATGCTAATTACCTGATTGGCTGCCAAGTCTTTGGATAGATTCAGAATGCTAAATTGGTATACAAAAATTTGCCCCATCATATACAAAACTGAGATACTAATCTGGCAGTGGAGACATAATTGTATAAAACTTTCATTCTCAAGACTGCAGAAGAGCCAGTTAATCCATATCTGGTATGCAGTTGCCTTATGGTCTGGTTTAATTTGGTACAATAACATTGTCTTGATTCCATTTTTTCTACATTTTTTTAACAGATGAATTTGAAAGTTTTCATGTGTTATATAAGAACAATTTTATTATGGATTTACCTCTATCTGTGATCTATTTCTCACATGAAGAAATATTTCTTATATCACATTGTATGGATCAGGATAGGAAAAAGTTATAAAAATATTTGTTAATTCGAGTGGCTTATCCAGCACCATTTGATCAGCAATTTAGTTTTCATGATTTGGTGTGTTTTGGTCTGTTTATCAGATTCTCTAGGTCAACAATGTATGCTGTACAGAAAGATTGAATATGATTGTCTGATGAGATACGTCTGACATTTGCCTTCAGATGTGTTGTCAACATCAACTTTTATACTGCTGTCTTATAATGCTATGGTGATGTTGTCATGGTCTGTAAACATATGTTTTCCAAACAATAACTTGAGTAGGGGAGACCGGGATTGAATGAGACACTTTTTATGTTCTTGTCTATACACACAAATCAATTATACGCAGCTTTCTCACTAGACCTAGCAAACTAGACAAACATCTCGTGTACATTTTTAAAAGGATTTGAATCCACTAAAGCTATTTCTTAAGTCACATCTGACGATTTAATGGGGGTTGTCGCATGTCACTACCTCCCCCATGTGCGGGGTACGTTGAGACAGAGGTTGGGGTAAGTTGTGACATACATACAGTACTGGTAGTCCTGTTTACATGTTCAGATGTACATGCTTTGTCACAATTTTAGAAGGTGGAAGACCTACTAGATGAGTCATACCTTGTATTGCGCGTGAAATACGCTATGTTAAGAGCTTTTCCGTCAGTCATGTATTCTTTGTCCTTGGCCTCGTTTTTATGGTCAAGAAACTGTTTTGTCATATGAAATACCGCACTTATATTTAGTTACTAGTATGATAATGTCTATGTTTGGTATTTTGTATATTGTATTCTTGCAAGGTGTACATGTCATTCAGACAGTGTTAACCGACAACCTCATTTCATGGATCAGTTATCATGTCCGTATCACAGATACCCATAGAAATATATGCAATAGTCTACTGTATTCGGTGTATGAATGAAGCACTCACACCACTTCTTCCTTTATCTATATATGAATGAAATTCAATTATAATAAAAGCAGGCGAGACATTTCAGACATGGTAATGCCATATAGTGAATGTCTAAGCAGTGGCTATCTTTTACGATGCTCGAAAAAAAATACTATTAATATTAATAATACTTTGTAAAATAATCAAGATATATGAACGAAGATAAAAACAAAAAACAAAAAAAAAAGGAACCGTTTGTGCTGTCATATAAAACTCCATTACATAATTGTAAAAGTATAAAAACTAGCAGATGCTGCTCAAATAAAACCATACTTCTGTGTAATGTTGGACTGAAAAGGTACTACCCTTTAAAAATTATTTCGTTTAAGATGAATGAATAAGCTTTGTTTTATAAGACATATAAATGCTGACTTTTAAGTATATATATATAAATTTGTAGGATCCTTTACTATAGATAATTTAGCTGATCTGTAACAATAACATCTTCATGCCTTATATATCATGTACTGCAGTACGCCGCTAGATTAAAACTGACGAGGAAAGGTAACACACGGCCACCGAAAGCTCTTTTTTTAAGAGCCCAGGTGGTCGTGTGGTCTAGCGGGACGGCTGCAGTGCAGGCGATTTGGTGTCACGATATCACAGTAGCATGGGTTCGAATCCAGGCGAGGGAAGAACCAAAAATTTGCGAAAGCAAATTTACAGATCTAACATTGTTGGGTTGATGTTTAGACGAGTTATATAATGCCATATATACATAATGCAGTTAAATGATGTACTGATGCGTTGGTATGTGATTGAGTGTGGTTTGCATTGCCATTTATGGATAAGGTTTTATATAGCAGATGCTGCTCAAATGAAAATATCATTTTGTGTTACATTGTATTTATGTTGCATTATTTCATAACTTTTCCTCACTATCCAATTGTACGTCTTTTTGACTGAACAATCTAGTAAACAAAAGTGTTTTACGTCAGATGTTGTTTGAGTATATCCCTTATTTGGATTGAAAATAATTCTTATTGGAATTAATTGGCGGAAAGACTCACAATATACTTGTCTGAGGTTGTCACAACCTGCCCCGTTTGTGCTGTATCAACCTGCCCCTATAAAGTGTTGGTCACGTGGCGATCAGGCGTGGAGAAACTTATTGTACTTGGATTTTATATGATATCACACATAGAGTCCCGGATTTTTATCTTCATTTATATATCTTGATTATTTACAAGGTATCATTAATATCAATAGCATAAAAAATATTTCGAACATCGTAAAAAATACTTACGGCTTAGATTTTCAGTATTTACTTCATAAAACCTTCAAAAACGCTTCTATGGCATAACCATTTCTATCTCGATGCAATTTGAAAAAGACTTCACGAAAACTTTCTAAATATGCCATAATTTCTTCTCTAAAGGAAGCTTTACAGTCACTGTCTCATTCAACCCGTGTCACATTCAACCCCAGTCTCCCCTATAAGTGTATAGATCTCAATGAAATAGAACCACAGGGTTCCATGAAACCAAAAGAAGGTATGAATTGATTTTGGGAGTTATTGTCCTACCAGGAATAAAGGTTAAAAAAAAATATGGATTTTCAGGTTTCCAGATCATAACTTGAGAATAAATCCATGGAGTTCTATAAAATTGTCATACAAGATTCCAAACCCAAAAAGGAATGTTGGAATTGATTTTGGTGGTTATGGTCAAAACTTTAGGAATTAAGAACCAAACATGCACCAATACTCTGTAAAAATTACTTATCTCTTGACCAATTTCAATTTTAATGAGAATTAATTAAGTCTTGTTTTCTTTGGGTTTTTTTAATATGCTGAATCTGTTTTTGGAATTTTGGATCCTCAATGCTCTTCAACTTTGTACTTGTTTGGCTTTATAAATATTTTGATATGAGCGTCACCGATGAGTCTTATTTAGATGAAATGCGCGTCTGCGTACTAAATTATAATCCTGGTACCTTTGATAAATACTGTTACCATGCTCTGTGTATTTAGATTTTGGACCTTGTTTTAGAATTTGTCCACATTCAGGTCCAAAGGGTTCGAAATCTTAGTTTGATTTTTTTATTGAGAAAAAGGGGGGGGGTATATGGTCAATCAAATTGTGTATTAAAATTTTGGATTTTGGAATTCTGGCCCCGTTATCAAACTGGTTTACATTTAAGTCCAAAGGGTAAAAAATAAAACTTAAAAATTTGAATTAGTTTTTTTTAGATTTGCAACAGACAGGGTTTATCTGAAATTGAACTTATTTTCATGGGTCATTGATATCATAAATGTTCTGTTATACCTAGATTAAAACTTCATTATTGCTCTTAGACTTTCAACATAGAATTCCATTTTTATCAGTTTTCAGGAGTCCTTCTAGTACAAAGCAGGGTTAATATTCATATTAGATTAACATGTTCTCATTCTTAATATGCATATTAATTTGCAGCTTTACTTTAAGCAGCCAATGCCCATCCATCATAGGCAGACAGTTCCCTATGAGCATTCCTGTCCAAGTCATAAAGCCATTTTGGACAAATTTTTGATAACATTGTTCTTCTTTGAACACTGGTTAATATTTCGGCAAATGACATCTGGAATATGATCTCACTACAAAAAAGTATTGGTTTGTTTCCCATGCAATACATATAATATTAGTCTTAATTAAAAGGTTCCTTAGATATTTTTGTCCAGTTTTCAATATTTTTTCATTGAAGCTGTTGTTGGATTAAGTCTGAGGTTAAAGTCTTTAATCATTTATAATTTTGTCAAATGTTCTCAAATTGTAAAGGGTCTAAATTAAAACCAATAGAATTTTCTAATAATTTGCAAAAATGTAGTTAATATCTTGCTTTATTCATATAAATATAACAAAAATGTGGGTAACAAAGCGTTTTTTATAATCTCCAGATTGTGTCAAAAATGTCAGAATTTGAATAGTTGGAAAAAACAGCTTTGTGTGATAGGAAGAACAAATTAAACTGTAAAATTTTGATATCAAATATGAGGAGATAATTCTTAGAATCTAGTTAGAATGTGAGAAAATCAAAATCAGGTCATTGGGTTTGATTTCTTGTATAACAAAATAGGTGATTAAGTTGAGTTATCTCCCCTTAATTGGCAAAGTTTCAGGAAGAAATGCATCTCAATCAAATACAAAAAGAAATGTAATGCTTGAATTTTTCTTTTCATTTTACAAAATTTTACTAAAAATCTGAGATATTTTTATTGCTGTAACCATTAGTTACCTCAAAAATAAAAAATAAATATGCATATATATGTGGGGAGAGGGTAGTTTCGGAAGGAATATTGATAGGTAGAAGGTTCGGAAATTCAAATCAATACTTTTTATGCCAAGATGAATACATGGGATAGTGAAACATTTTATGAGCCTCTGGTATGACACTGGTGTTATTGAGTTATTCAAAGCTTGATATTTTTAAAGTTTGAATTTAAGCTATTTTTTTTTTTTTTTTTAAAAGTTTACCACAAAATTTCTGACAACACTTACAGACAATAATGATGGACATCTAATGATGACAATAGCTTACATGGCCCAAAATCTCCTGGTTGAAATGTAATCAATCATAATCGAAATTTTCCTAAGGAAACTTAAGATTGAAAATGTTATCTATAAAAACATGACTGCTGTTGCAAAAGAGTTAACATAGATGTCCATTTTGTCTGATTTTTCCAAAAATTATTGCAGTTTGAGCAAAACTGACTTGTTGAAAAGGATAAACAAGACAAGTTCTATATACATTATAAAGAATAAGTACCAAATTCAGAGTTATTGCCCTTGAAAGAACATTTTAACCATTTTAGTAGACATTTATAGATAGAGAGAAAATGAACTTGTACACCAAGAATGTTCAGAATACTAATCACCCATATTCCCCTAAACAATTCATGGAAAAGAATTGGACATGGACTGAAACTCATACATATAGTTTCTGAATGTGTCAATTTAATTCAGATCTTTGATTTTTTTTTTTTTTTTAGAATCTACGTGCTTCGAACTACTTGTACACAGTAAACATTAAAGCTGAAGCCCTTTTTTCACTACCAGAAGAATTGGGATAAAAACTGTCTCAAGTTAGGAGCCTGTAATTCGATGGTTGTCGTTTGTAGTGTTACATATTTGTTTGTATGCCCAATTTATGAGCATTGTCCGAGCGTCCGTTTGTCCGTTCATCCGTTCGTCTGTCAAGTTTCAGGTTGAAGTTTTTGGTCAAGATAGTTTTTGTCGAGCCTGCAACTTTTGTCGCAGAAAGCTGGACAAAGGGATAGTGATCCGGCGGTGGCGTTAGCTAACTTTTAAACAGCTTTATATTTTAGGTGGAAGACCTGGATGCTTCATACTTTGTATATAGATGCCTCATGTTACGAAGTTTCCGTCAGTTACATGTCCAATGTCCTTGATCTCATTTTCATGGTTCAGTGACTTAAAAAAAGTTTTTGTAACGTTAAATTCTTTCTTATTATAATTAGTAGGATAACTATATTTGGTATGTGCGTACCTTGCAAGGTCCTCGTGCTCGTCAAACAGTTTTCACCTGACCTCAACCTCATTTCATTGATCAGAGACTATAAGCAATAGGTCTAGTATATTTGGTGTATGGAAGGACTGTGAGGTGTACATGTCCAAATGGCAGGTGTCATCTGATCTTGACCTCATTTTCATGGTTCAGTCAGTGGTTATAGTTAAATTTTTTAGTTTTGGTCTTTTTTTTTCAAATACTATTTGCAATCAGTCAACTATATTTGGTGTATGGAAATATTTTATGGTCTATATGTCAGTCACGCAGGTTTTAATTGACCTTGACCTCATTTCCAGGGTTAATTGCTCAGTTTTAAGTTTGGTGTGTTGGTCTGGGTTTTTTTCTTAAACTTTAAGCAATAGGTCAACTATGTGTGTTGTATGAAGGAATTGTTAGCTGTACATGCCAGCCTGGCATGGTTCATTTGACCTTGACCCCTTTTCATCGGGTTCATTGGTCAATGTTTAGTGTTTTGTCTCGCCGAGACATAGGTATGCTGTTTCCGGCGTCGGCGGCGGCGGCGACGTCGTCAACAATGTATTAGTTTGTGATTAGGTCTAGTTTATGGTGAACCACAAGTGGTAGGTCAATCATATTTGGTATGCAGTTGTATAAGCATTGACACATCTCATTTCCATGGAGATTATTTGGCCCTGCCCCCTCAGTCATTGTCGATTGATTTTGAAAATTTTTCCAAGTTATGTATTAGTTTGTGATTAGGTCAGTTCAAGGGGAACCTTTTCAAGTTAATAGTAGGCCAATGTTAAATGGTATTCAGTTGTATAAGCATTGGCACATCTCATTTCCATCTGAGACTACTATATCACTACTATGTACTGTTATAGTAGTCTTAGTTGACATGAATTAGTTTGTGATTACATCAGTTTAAGATGAACTGCTAATGTTAAGTCAATGATATTTGGTATGCAAATTGATTTGCATTTGCAAGTATCGTTTCCATGGAGATTATATAGCCCCACCCCCTCTTCATGGTTCATTGACTTTGAAACTTTTACATAGTTTACAAGTTAATGTTTCAATTTAGGTTTAGGAACGACTTATAATAAGTCAATGGTATTTGGTATGCAGTTGTTTTAGCATTGGCACATTTCATTTACATGGAGATTGTTTAGCCATGTAACTCAGTCATGGTTCATTGACTTTGAATATTAGCATAACTTGGTATAAAGATGTTAAAGTATTGCTATTTTAATTTCAACATTTGCATAATCAAAATTACAAAAAGGCGAGACATATCTCTGTGATAACAGTTTATTTGGTTAATGTTAAGTTTATGTGACAGTTGTAATTAAGCTTTATATTTAGGACTATCAACTTAATATCAGTGATCAGTAAAGAAGGCGAGTCATTTCAGCGTCACGGTGCACTCTTGTTGATGAAGTTGAAGTCCTGTCGACTTGAAACTTAGAACACATTCTCCTAATGACATTATCTTTCTAATTTAAATGCTAAATTAGAGTTTTGATCCCAATATCAGGGTCCACTGAACATAGAAAATGAAAGTGCGATTGGGGCATCCGGCGTGTATACATATGGACACATACTTGTTCGTTTGAATTGTTTTACGTTAAAGCTTTGTGATGTCTGGACCTTTTATAGCTGACTATGCGATATGGGCTTCACTAATTGTTGAAGGCCGTACGGTGATCTATAGCTGTTAATTTCTGTGTCATTTGGTCTCTTGTGGAGAGTTGTCTGATTGGCAATCATACCACATCTTATTTTTATAAGCTCCCGCAAACATGGTTAACTGTCCAAATCAGGAGCCTGTAATTCTGTGGTATCCGTTTGTTGCTGTGTTACATACTTGTTTTTCGCTCATTTTTGTACATAAATAAGGCCTTTAGTTTTCTTGTTTGAATTGTTCTACATTTGTCATTTCGGGGCCTTTTATAGTTGACTATACTGTATGGACTTTGATCATTGTTGAAGGCCGTACAGTGACATATAGCTGTTACTTTCAGTGTCATCGTGTCTCTTGTGGAACGTTGTATGATTGGCAATCATAACACACCTTCTTATTTTTATTAGCTCCTGCTTACAAAGTTAACCCAGCAACATTCTGTATGTATTTGCCTGTCCAAATCAGGAGCATGTAATTCTGTGGTATCCGTTTGTTGCTATGTTACATACTTGTTTTTCGCTCATTTTTTGTACATAAATTAGGCCGTTAGTTTTCTTGTTTGAATTATTTTACATTTGTCATTTCGGGGCCTTTTATAGTAGACTATACTGTATGGACTTTGCTCATTGTTGAAGGCCTTACAGTGACATATAGCTGTTACTTTCAGTGTCATGGTCTCTTGTGGAGAGTTGTCTCATTGGTAATCATACCATGCACATCTTCTTATCTTATAAGCTCCCGCTAACATGTTTAACCCCGCCACATTCTGTATGTATGAGCCTGTCTCAAATCTGGAGCCTGTAATTCAGTGTTACATATTTGTAAATCGTCATTTTATTTTGGTACATTAATTAGGTCGTTATTTTTCTCAATTGAATTGTTTTACGTGTATGATGTCGGGTCAATTTATATCTGACTATGCAATGTGGGCTTTGCTCATTGATGAAGACCGTACAGTGACCTACAGTTGTTAATGTATGTGCTATTTGGTCTCTTGTAGTTGTCTCATTGGCAATCACACCATTCTTTTTTATAAGCAACCATTAGAAGTGGAACATGCATGCAGTATGGTTAAACCACATACCCCTTCTGACAAACATTATTTTTATGATTGTAAGCTTTGTTTTATTGTTAATTTTCAAGATATTGTACAATTCTTTTTTTTTCATTTCATTTAAAAAAGTGAGTAACCTTTTAACTTTTAGTACAAACGGCTTCGTTATTGAATTTGATTTATTAATTTACATCCAGGTGTCATTTGTGTGAGCCTTACAAAA
This sequence comes from Mytilus edulis, assembly GCF_963676685.1. Taxonomy (NCBI): domain Eukaryota; kingdom Metazoa; phylum Mollusca; class Bivalvia; order Mytilida; family Mytilidae; genus Mytilus; species Mytilus edulis. The sequence goes on along the minus strand of NC_092352.1, from coordinate 38,541,516 downwards.
CTTTAAAATGTATAACTACATGTATGCCTTGGCCAACTTGGTTAATGACGAAGGCTTCGGTAACATTATAGTCAAAGTTAAGTCGAATCATTTTATCTTGATTCCCAATGACGTGAGGGCAGCCGTTAGATAAATAGGAGTAAACAGTCCACGGATTTTCCGATTCCTTCACATCAGATAATCCGTGTCTACGCGAATTTTCGAAGCACACAATGCCTTTTTACAGAGGATGACCTTGAGGTCACTCCGATGTATTGTTATCGCTTAAATTTCCGTCATTCATAAATTAAAGTCAAATTAGTTTTGGGTTGTCAACACCAGTGAAAAAAGTGCATTTTCATACCTGCGATTTCTGTTCTCCGGTTGTACGATGTTTCAACAAAATATGGAATCATTTCAGTTGTTGATTTAGTGGTGAAAATTTGACTGAATTATATCTTAATAAATACGATTTTATATGTTTAATTGGTGTTTCAGAAAGAGGTCAGGTGCTCTTGTTCATTCATAAAATTATCGTTCATTCATAAATTTATCGTAAAATAAAAATCACTACACAGGTTATACGTGTAGTGTAAATGACCACCTGTAATCTAAAAATAGCGGTCTCACTAATAACGACAAGAAGAATTTTAGCGACAAGAAGCGTCAAGAACGGACAAGAAGAATAAATTAAGCGACAAGAAGACTATTTAGCGACATGAAAACTTCTCGTATCGCATGAGGATGACACATATCAAATGAACAATTATGTGTGGGACTTAGTTTTAAGAAATGATGTCAAAGTAACACTATGAAAATATTTTTAGTAAGCTGAAATATATATTTATTTTTTACATGTTTATGTCTTGTAAGTTATTTTATTTCTGTCCCATTTTTCAACATTAGCGTCTCGAAAGGTGAAATGTTTTAACTGAATGGTTAATTTAAATTAATTATGAAAATTGTTAAAATTAAATAAATAAAAGTAATTATTGCCCAGTTACAAACACTACCAGGGGATAATCCATAATTACCCCCAACTTTAGCCTGGTAAACTTGTTGTCTCCTTGTGAAATATAAAACTTATTAAAAATGATTTTCTGCTTAAGTCTTTTATTGATATAAAGTCCAAACCTTCTTGCTTTTCACTAGATAACCATGTCCTGTCAGGTTTAATTCTTATATATGTAGATATAAAGATAGAAAAATAAAGTCCCCAAAACATTAACATGGCAGCAATTGCTTTTACAGCCTTTAAGGCTTTGATTTTTTACAGAAGAGTGTCCACCATGCACTTGCACTGCACTTTAATAATAGTAGAATAGAATTATCATATACAAATAGATGAAAATTATATATACATGCAATCGTAATATTAATAATATATATAACAACAAACCACTGTATTCTCTATGACTATTATTATATAAGTATAATAGTCCAAGGTATACTGATTTCTTGCACTACAATATAATAGTTATTACGGTGAGGTTGAATTTCCTGTCATTTATTCATCATCTAAGCACGAACTTCTATCAGAAAAAAATATCTCTGTTAATTAACCCAAGTTTCAGGTATAGAGATGTGATTTGTTTCTGTGACATGCGCTTTTGACCATCCAAAAGAACCTGCGGTCATCCGATGTTCAGTACTTCAGTACTTTGATTTTTAGTGGTTCTCTAAATGGTCGAATGTTGCACCCGGCCCATTTTACCTATACATCAATATTTGACCAGTTTAGTAAGTTAATATAGTAAAAATATGACATTCGGCTCAGTTTATTCAGTCAAAATAAATGTTAAACTCGCTTTCCAAATACTTGGTTTATTTCTCAGTAATCCTAGAAATCGATAATATACTAGTAAACGAATATTTTCAAATTTCGAAATATGATATGAGAATATGTGTACAGATATTCATGAAAAAGGTATCAAGTTTAAGAAAAAGAATATCATCATAGTTTCTCTATAGATCTGAATTTACTCCTCCGTGTATTGGCTCCTAAAATGAGAAATAATAAACATATTTAATTTATCATAAACAGTTTTAACATTTTAAAATTTTGATATATTAAAAATTATGAATAACTAAGGACTTCTGTATGAGATTTTGATTGGTTGATTGTTGTTTACTGAAAAAAATACAGTGGCAAATATTTCATGCATGTTTCGGATTTCCTTTCGGATGTCGATTATTTGACTTTATTGGTTTTAAGTTTTAATCATTAATATCAGATGATTGTGGGAAGTACATCAATAATTCATGGCCACATTGCTCTCAATGTCAAATTCCTCAATTTCAATAACTGTGGTTAAAGTTTTTGAAATTTTAATAACTTTCTTAAACTATTCTGCATTTGTACCAAACTTGGACAGAAGCTTGTTAATGATCATAAGATAATATCCAGAATTAAATAATTCCTGTATTTTACTTATAAATGGACTTAGTTTTTCTGCTGGGAATTATTACATTCACTCTGTGGTTAAAGTTTTAAAATTTTTAATAACTTTCTTAAACTATCCAGGATTTGTACCAAACTTGGCCATGGACAGAAGCTTGTTTATAATCAAAAGCTTTTATCTAGAAGTAAAAGTTGTTAAAATTTTGTACCTGTTTATCCGTATTTTACTTATAAATGGACTTAGTTTTTCTTCCGGTTAATATTACATACAGTTTACATTTATTAGACTCATGAACTATCCTGGATTTTTGCCAAACTTGGACAGATGCTTCTTACAATCAAAAGATAGAATCGAAAGGAATATTTTGATTGATTTTTCCCTCATTTTTGTTGAGCCTTAACAGCAAAAGAGGGCGAGACACTGGGTTCCGCGGAACCCTTATGAATTTTATTATTTTAAGCATAGCAAATTCTGTTTTTTTTTCGTTTTTTTCGAGCGTGTCAGTAATGAAGATTGGTTTGTATCGGACATTATCACATACAAAAATACAAATACTTGAATATAATTGCTACACTGATAATAAAGAAAGGCTAAATAAAGAAATACCAGAATGGAAGTTTATACTTTGTGTAGCGGCAATGCTGACAAGAACATATAATTCCAAAACTAAGATCAGAACACTTGGAAAAAGAGCATCCTGACCGAGAACAAAAAATACTACATCCTCTTTTCGGCCATCCAGAACAATCTGGATGAAGTAACGCTTCCATAACTGAAACGAAAAGTTAGTACTAAACAAAATGCAACTACAAGTTAGAAGTAATAATACTTGTATTTAACATATAAGAAACCACTGTTTCCCTGTCTTTTTATGTTATGTTTGGAACTGCTCAGTGCTTCAATAAAATATGACAACATTAAAGGTATAAAGATTAAAAAATATGATTTTTTACTCAGCCAGTATATTCAGATGATTCGACTTTGATCCTGGACGATAATGAAGAATCTCTAAACAGCGCTCTGAATGAAATAGACTTGTTTTACTCTTGCTCTGGTTTAATTGAAGGCTAACTGTGAAAAAAACCGGGCCAAGTTATATGGATTGGGGCAAAAAGGGGCTGTGGTGAGTAGCCAAACACAAATAAAAAAATTATATGGAACCACTAAGGAAATTTCAAACTCCTAGGCTTTCAATATTGTTTGTTAAAAGTTGATAGATGTGTTGATAACTATTTAGAAAAAAATCAAAAAGTGTCACTATACAAATCCTTGATTAAACGTTTAGAATAAGAATAAGAATACTTTATTACCGTATCACAAATGATATCGGATATGTTCCTTACGTCGTAACTACAATCCCCTTCCCTTTCCTGAATGTGACCTACCGAATTAGACTATTTACCGGATTTGTTATCACATAAGCAACACGACGGGTGCCGCGTGTGGAGCAGGATCTGCTTACCCTTCCGGAGCACCTGAGATCACCCCTAGTTTTTGGTGGGGTTCGTGTTGTTTATTCTTTAGTTTTCTATGTTGTGTCATGTGTACTATTGTTTTTCTGTTTGTCTTTTTCATTTTTAGCCATGGCGTTGCCAGTTTGTTTTAGATTTATGAGTTTGACTGTCCCTTTGGTATCTTTCGTCCCTCTTTTATTAATCAAATTATGGACCCTTGCGGGTTTTAAATTTCATACAATGATTACAATGATTTGTGTTATAACAATGAAATAATAAAATGAAATACATCACAATAGAAACGTTTAACTTATATAAACGTCTTCGCGGCAGCAGTCCTTTTGCGCCAATTACTGTTTTTTAGGGGTATCATTTGCGCCAAATTTTGTTTTCAAAATGTATCATTTGCGCCTATAATCGAAACTCATTTTCGCCATTTTACCTGTACACATATCAATCATAAATAATAATGATTAATATTTATTCTTATTTTTGGTTTTAAAAGTATTATATGATTGGAGAAATTTCGCCGTTAAGATGAGCATCTGGAGAAAAATGACTTGAAATGCAGTAGACAGTCCATGTACAGAGAGAGAAGAAAACTTATTGCTTTGCTGAATATTTAATACAAGATATGCCAAAACAGAAGACATTATAAGCTTTTGCTGATTACGTTTTAGCCACAAACGTTGATGAAACAGTGCTTTGCTTCCACTATCCGTATGGGCTGAAACTCTATCTACCGCAAGACGTACTAGTAATGGAGCAGAAGCATTCCATGGGGAATTATTATGAACTGTTTTATGCATTTCATCCTTCAATGTTTGTCTTTTTGGACAATAAAGTGAAGTTACAAGCTACTACATACTTCAAATTAGGAAATACCCATGCAGTAGCAGTAAGAAGAAAGTATGTTTCCGAAAAGGAAGCATTTGCCGTGTAAACTGCCGGTTCCAAGTCCGAATAAAGGTGGAGGGAAGTAATTTTTCTTCTAATTGGCGCAATCGTATGTTTTATTTTTGGCGCAAATGATACCATGTAATTTTAAAACAGGTGGCGCAGACGTAGCATTGGAGAAAAAAAGTTGTGGCGCAAAAGGACGCATTTTTGGCGCAAACGGATCTCTCCCGTCTTAGCAGGGAACTTATAAAACATTGGAGTTCTATGTGTAATAGTGAGAAGTCATCGTAAATAGTTTTCACTGTAAAGTTGCCTTCTTATTTAAGCAGGTTTTATGAAATGCGAAATTCCTACAATTGAAAGTGGAGAGAAACCGACACCGTTGTTTTATTAATTAACTATGGTAAACCGTATTAGAAGGACAATAATGCTTACCATTAACAGCAAGTACTAGCATAACAACACATAGTAAAACTGGTCTCTTCATATTTTAAGAATAATCTCTGTGTTCTATTTAATGGAAAAACAAAGCAAATCTTTTATGTATAGCATGGTAAAAAGTGACAGGATCATCAATATATAATCTGTTTTGTTAAGTCATCCAATAAAAAGCCGAAAATAAGTATTCTGAAACACAAAATGAAGGCCTGAAACAATTGTGCACAAAAGTGAAATTTCGCGCGCAGATGCTGCATTGTTCAAGCCGGCCAAATCCTTATGTTTCTCCCAAGTCCCCCCTCCCACTCTGTTCAAGTCATTCAAATCCGGCAGCGACCCTTTCCACCCACCTCCCAACAAAAATCAAAATGAAAACAAATGGACGTCCTTATTGTGTAATAATGCAATTTCTTTTCCTCTTTTTGGAGAAACTCAAACCCTGAAATTAAAGCAGACACAGAAACTTCAAAACTTCAAACAAATGATGCAAGATTCACTATAATTTCTTGCAAAGAAAGCAATGAAATATGGCATTTGACATTTTTCAGATTTCAAGTTAGCGTACAGTGCCAGTAAACTTACCTTTTACGTAGTTGTCATCTTATAGTATATGTCAGGGTCGAATTTTAAGGAAAGTTGTAACTGTTTTTGTTGCGCAAATAAACACAATAGTTGTAAATAGTGTGATGTCATGTCATTTCATCACCGTATGATACGAAGCTTTATAACGAGCTTCATGTCGACCAGACTAACAGGCGATGAACAATTCTGAAGGGTTCCAAGGCGTCAATGTTTATAATGTCTTTGCACTTAATTCGTTGAATGACTGATTGATTTTTTAGTATGGGAAATATGATTTATGTAATATTTTTTTGGCTTTGAACTAGTCCCCAGGTGCATTGAGCACTCCTAGAATGGTACTTTGTGTCTTTTGTCGTTATGTTCATTGTGTTTGTGCTTTTTGCCGATCTGGTTGAAAGATGGACGTCAAGTTGGTTACTTATTCCCTATTCCCTATTCGTTACCTATTCCCTATTCCCTATTCGTTACCTATTCCCTAATCGTTACCTATTCGTTACATATTCCCTATTCCCTATTCGTTACCTATCCGTTACCTATTCCCTATTCCCTATCGTTACTTATTCCCTATTCCCTATTCGTTACCTATTCGTTACTTATTCACGGCCCTATTCCCTATTCGTTACTTATTCCCTATTCCCTATTCCCTATTCGTTACTTATTCCCTATTCCCTATTCCCTATTCGTTACTTATTCCCTATTCCCTATTCGTTACCTTTTCGTTACTTATTCCCTATTCCCTATTCGTTACCTATTCGTTACTTATTCCTTATTACCTATTCGTTACCTATTCGTTACTTATAACTTATCCCTTATTCGTTACTTATTCGATTTCTGATATCCTTCCGCCTTTTTAATTGTTTATATTCTTATCTCTGGTTATAGTTCTAAATTTGTTGAGGTAAAATGACCTTTTTATGACCTATTTATATGTGTTTGTGCTCAACCGATCCTGTTGCTTTATGTTCGATACTTATTTGTTTCTATTTATGGTTTTTATACGTTCTACCTTTTAAATGTTTTATATTCGTATGTTTGAAGATCTGGTTCTTGGTCCGAAGAGGTGAAATCACCTTTTAGCGCTTGTATAAAAATGAAGATGTGGTATCATCGCCAATGAGACAACTCCCCACAATAGACCAAAATGACACAGAAATTAACAACTATAGGTCACGATACGGCCTTCAACAATAAGCAAAGCCCATACCGCATGGTCAGCTATAAAACATGTTAGCGGGTGTACATCGTTTCGGAGCTTGACTAATACCTTGTTTATAACACGCGTATTATATGTTGCTTCTTTTAGAATATGATTTTCAATTGTGTTCTTGTCTCTGACGGTAACTGTGTGTTCTTAGAGATGAAATAACCCTATAAGCGCGTATGTACCCGTTCCAGCGCTCGGTTTATACCCTGTTACTTATTCGTTCCTTAATCGCTTTTAATACGCGTGGTATACGTTGCACCTTTTAAAAAAGGATTTAAATTGTTTTCTTGTTTCTAGTGGTCGATTTCGTTTCTAAGAGTTGATATAACCCTATCAGCGCGTATGTATGTATTGATACCCTGTTACTTATTCGCGTATAAAACGTGTGTTATACGTTGCACATTTAAAAAAAAATGATTTTCAATTGTTTTCTTGTCACTGGTGGTAAATTTGGGTTCTAAGGGGTGATTTAACCCTATAAGCGCGTATGTACCCGTTTCAGCGCTCGACTGTTACCCTGTTACTTATTCATTTCTTATTCACGTCTCGTACGTTTGTTATACGTTGCACCTTTTAGAAAATGATTTTCAATTGTTTTCTTGTCTCTGGTGGTACCTATGTGTTCTAAGAGGGGAAAAACCCTATTAGCGCCTATGTACCCGTTTCAGCGCTACACTGTTATCCTGTTACTTATTCGTTCCTTATTCGCTTATAAAACGTTTGTTATACGTTCCAATTTAAAAAAAAGAATTATTTTCGTGTCTCTTGTGGTTACTGCCGGTTCCTAGAGGTGAAATAACCCTAATAGAACATATGTACCCGTTTCAGCGCTCGACTGATACCCTGTAACTTATTCGTTCCTTATTCGCTTATAATACGCGTGGTATACGTTGCACCTTGAAATAAATCGATTATCGATTGTTTTTATGTCTGGCGGTAATTATGTGTTCTCTGAGGTGAAAAACCCTATTAGCGCCTATGTACCCGTTTCAGCGCTACACTGATACCCTGTTACTTATTCGTTCCTTATTCGCTTATTAAACGTGTGTTATGCGTTGCACTTTAAAAATGAAATATTTTTGTGTCTCTGGTGGTAACTGTCGGTTCTTAGAGGTGAAATAACCCTAATCGAACATATGTACCCGTTAAAGCGCTCGACTGATAACCTGTTACTTATTCGTTCCTTATTCGTTTTAGTACTGCAACCAGAGTTCATTTTTTTAAACTTTAATGGTCCGGAAGAACACACACCTAAATTATATATCGATGGAAAGAGGAAAACGTGTACAATAAGAAAAGTTGGGTCGTAAAAATCCAGAGTGGTCACAATTTTGTGAAATTGAGGTCAAAGGTCAGACCTAAAAATATCAATATTTCAACCACAAGGACAAAAAGGAGAAATATTCTGATATTTATTCAATAGAATGCTACAAAAACGATTCAATCATAAGCATATGCTATAAACGATGTTAAAACGACAAATTTGACTACTTATATACAGAGCTGCCATTACAAAATGGCGTTGATTTGGAACCTTCTGATTTTTTTCCATTTAAGACATAGCAAAAGAAGAAGTGGCCTTGACCTTTTCACATCCATAAACTTTCATATTGTGTATAGTATTTCACTACAGTGTATTACAGAATTATTTTCTAAAGTTTAAAACACCACTTTATCAAATTATTTCAATATTTTTTCTATCTTTGAAAAAAACAAAATTCAAGCGCTGAAACAGTGTTTTTAATTTTGCATCTTAAAGGTTGTGTATTTTGTGAAAATTAGTATCTAGTTATAGATAAATACATATTGTGTTTTGCAAAGTCTGGACAGAGCAGTTATAACACCAACTATACTATAGTCACCCGAGGCGAATGCGAGGTCTCTTTTTTATAAGAACAAGTTCGGCGCAGGACATAGTTTGTTCAAAGCAAACACAGTTTTTGAGTACAAATGCTATCTGGAGCGTAACTACCGTCCTGATACGGTCAAACTCGTCAGATATAGTCTTACCTTTGCATAGGAAACACAAAATAAATGTGAGTACAAAGTTTCGATCAATGTTCGTGACCCATATTCCCATATGCATATGCATGATGTATCTGCACTGCCAATCCCAAATGTAATGGGGCGAATGTTGCTACAAAAACGATTGATTTTGTAATAGCCATACGTTTACGAATTTTTGTTAACTTTAGGGACAATATACGGTTCAGAAGCTCCTTTGTGTTATTTTTCATCAATTAACTAACAAATGAATTTTTGAGCCTAGGCTCCTTGTTGAAGACCGGACCGTGACCTTTAATGGTAGCATTGCGGCACTCATATCACATCTTCTATATCTATTAACAAGCTATGCGGGCATCATTTCCATAGAAATACCAAAACGAGGACATAGCTCATAAGAGCACTGGTGGCAGGGTGAAGTAGTTGTTCTTCTTTTAATGTATCCTTGATATTTTCAGACACAACTTGGTGTAATTCTGAAAGTCTTAACATAGACTTCAATTTTCCTGCAGCAGATATGGCATCCCCTAAATTGAGTTCAGAGCTAAACTCTATATTTCATATCCCTTGGCCCCACTGTGTCTGAATTGTAAGGTGTCACAATATCTAGTTAGTTCTGGAGTTTGGTAGTTTGGTAAGCATCAGAGACAATCTTGGGTAAAATTGATTGGTATATATAGAGGATGTACTACATGAGAAAGGCTTTTTCTTATGGAAGAACAAATCACATCACTAACAATCGTTATTAATGAACTGACAGCAAGTTCAAATTCTAATTTTTCAGTAACTGTTTTACTTAATTGCACAGGTGTTGACTTCAGTAAGTACTTGGTTATGCATGGATAAATGATTACTCACATTAATAAGCACAACTTAAAAGACTGTCAACACGTTTAAAGGACTCAGTTTTGCGTAGTTTTCTGGGTTTTTTTAAAGTTTTTTTTTTACACAAAAACCCTGTTTTCATATCCAAACTACAAGGAAGAAACTGAGCGCGAGATCGTATAAAAGTGTCAGGTTGTGAGGATACATGTAGATTAGTTTGATCACATATATGGATTTCTGTTGTTTCTAATTTGAAGTTCCCCAAGGGTGACTGGGGAAACGAAATATGGTCACTTGGTCTTCCCCCGACCGGCAGTAAAACGAAGTGGGGCGTCCGTTTGACTGTGCGGGATGTATCAAGTTCGCAGTCACGTCCGGTCAGAATGGGGACGTTAAATCCGATGCCTCGTGTAAAGGGAGTGTCACGTTCTTTGCACGTTAAATACCCTTGCACTAACTCTTTAAGGGGTCCGTAGATGGTATGTTGCAATGGACAATTTCTGTCCCAATCCAATATACCATCATTTTCCATTGGCAGTCTAAATTTTCCCGATCATCATCCCGAATGGCCTCTATTATGACAAAACCTACCTATTGTTTTTATTGATAACTTGTTCTCATCCTGAACATGCATGAAATATTTGCCACTGGACGTTAAGCAACCAACAATCAATCAATCTAAATTAAAGATGCACACCAAGTTTGCATTCTGGTGCAAGTCTCATAACATCACTGATGATTCGCCCACGGGAAGCAGAATATCAAGAGAAGTTGGTTTTAGCATCACCTTGTCACACACCAAATCTCTGCGAAACTTCAATAGTACTTTCCCCCCGACCACTTGCATGCATATTAATTGCTCTGAGGTTAAACATTGACATACAATGTATTTTCACACAATGTCAACTATAGTCATTATCCGGAAAAACTTCTTATCCGAAGGATTTGGTTAACTTTTATATAAAGTCAAAATTTTATTAACAAAAATATAACTTTTTTACAGAAAATACACGAAAGAACTACTATATATATTCAAATCACTCAAAAATAAATTAACTTCTCCTACAAAATCTACATAATTACATCGAAACTATCAAATTGATAGTGAAGGAAAAAATAAATGGTGGAGCTGATTGACGGATAGGAAATTTCCGTAATAAAAAAAGGTACAAATGATGTTTTTATTTTTGAGTTTTTGACAAAATTGTTTGGAATTTGCCCAACAAAATTTGCATGCAGTATCGCAATAATATGTTTTGTCTTCTCAAATGTCAAATACTGTTTTTGAATCATATGTTTTCTCGTTTTCAAAGAAAAACGCGTTAAATTTCTATCTAAAAAATCAGCCAACTTTAAGTTTGAAAGTTTTACTTGGAGATGGTATTATATTTATGTCTTTATCATTCCGATGATCCTTGATGATATGTGCATAGAAAATATTGACGAAAATAGCGGGAAATTTAACCAAAAAATATATTTTTGGATTTTAAGGTAACTACCCAAAACCGTAAATTGAGGGGTACCCCCATTAAAGGAATAAAATACAAAAATGTGACCATAGAAACTTTTTACGACCCGACGGAAATTAAAATATAGATATTATTCTATCATTTAAAACAATTTGCAGCCGTGTGTTATTCCGGACCATTAAACTCGTTAACTAAGCGTCTTTGTCGATGTCAGTTGCAGTACTATTTTTGATACGCGTGGTATACGTTGCACCTTGAAATAAATCGATTTTCAATTGTGTTCATGTCTCTGGTGGTAACAATGTGTTCTTAGAGATGACATAACCCTATTAGCGCGTATGTACCCGTTCCAGCGCTCGGTTAATAACCTGTTACTTATTCGTCCCTTATTCGATTTTAATACACGGGGTATACGTTGCACTTGAAATATATCGTTTTTCAATTGTGTTCATGTCTCTGTTGGTAACAATGTGTTCTTAGAGATGAAATGACCCTATTAGCGCGCATGTACCAGTTCGAGCGCTCGGATAATACCGTGTTACTTATTCGTTTCTTAATTCGCATTTAACACGCGGGGTGTACGTTGCACCTTGAAATAAATCGTTTTTCAATTGTGTGCATGTCTCTGGTGGTAACAATGTGTTCTTAGAGATGAAATAATCCTATTAGAGCGTATGTACCCGTTCCAGCGCTCACCAGAGACATGAACACAATTGAAAATCATTTTCTAAAAGGTGCAACGGATAACAAACGTATTATAAGCGAATAAGTAACGAATAAGTAACAGGGTATCATCCGAGCGCTGGAACGGGTATATACGCGCTAATAGGGTTATTTCATCTCTAAGAACACATTGTTACCACCAGAGACATGAACACAATTGAAAATCCTTTTCTAAAAGGTGCAACGTATAACAAACGTATTATAAACGAAAAGTAACGAATAAGTAACAGGGTTCTAACCTAGCGCTGGAACGGATACATACGCGCTAATAGGGTAATTTCATCTCTAAAAACACATTGTTACCAACAGAGACATGAACACAATTGAAAATCGATTTATTTCAAGGTGCAACGTATACCACGCGTATTAAAAGCGAAAAAGGAACGAATAAGTAACAGGGTATCAGTGTAGCGGTGAAACGCGTTCATATGCGCTAATAGTTTTTTTTCACCTCAGAGAAGACGTAATTATCGCCAGAGACATGAAAACAATTGATAATCGATTTTTTTTAAGGTGCAACGTATACCACGCGTATTAAAAGCGAATAAGTTACAGGGTATCAGTCGAGCGCTGAAACGGGTACATATGATCTATTAGGGTTATTTCACCTCTAAGAACTGGCAGTAACCACCAAAGACACGAAAATATATCTTTTTAAAATTGGAACGTATAACACACTTTTTATAAGCGAATGAGGAACGAATAAGTAACAGGATAACAGTGTAGCGCTGAAACGGGTACATAGGCGCTTGATACGGTGCTTTTTGTCCGCAATTCGCTTTTTGTCCGCTTTTGCTTTTTGTCCGATAATTTTGCTTTTTGTCCGACACTTTTGCTTTTTGTCCGTTTTGCTTTTTGTCCGATTATTTTGCTTTTTGTCCGACACTTTTGCTTTTTTGGCCAGTGAATCAAATGGCGAATGGTCACTATGTCTAATGGCAAATGGTCACTATGTCTAATGGCAAATGGTCACTATGTCCAATGGCAAATGGCCCGTGAATCTGATGGCAAATGGTCACCATGTCTAATGGCGAATTGCCAGTGAATCTAATGGCAAATGGTCACTATGTCTAATGGTAAATGGCCAGTGAATCTAATTGCAAATGGTCACCATGGCAAATGGTCAGTGAATCTAATGGCAAATAGTCACCATGTCTAGTGGCAATTGGTCAGTAGTCTAATGGCAAATGATCACTATGTTGGATGGCAAATTTTCAGTGAATCTAATGGCAAATGGCCACTATGTCTAATGGCAAATGGTCAGTGGACCTAATGGCAAATGGTCACTATGTCTAATGGCAATTGGTCACCAAGTCTTGTGGCAAATGGTCAGTGGACCTAATGGCAAATGGTCAGTGGATCTAATGGCGAATGGTCACTATGACTAATGGCAAATGGTCACTATGTCCAATGGTAAATGACCCGTGAATCTGATGGCAAATGGTCACCATGTCTAATGGTGAATTGCCAGTGAATCTAATGGCAAATGGTTACCATGTCTACTTAGATTCACTGGTCATTTGCAATTAGATTTTGTGACCATTTGCCATTAGATCCACTGACCATTTGCCATTAGACAAAGTAACCACTTGCCACAAGACTTCGTGACCAATTGCCATTAGACTTCGTCAAGTCTGTAGGGCGGGAAAAAGTAGAAGTTATTGTTATTTGTTTTCTTCACTGAAATGCAATACTTTTAATACTAATCCGTAAATGGGATAAAATGTTCGGTATATTTTTCTTTAATAGAGTATGCATGTACCATCAAAGAAAGATGAATGTAGTCTGTACTCGGAGTAGTTTTTTGTACTCTAAACACAGCATTTTTTGTCCATTTGTAATAATAATCCTTAAACTCGCAAAAATCATTTAATAAATATAAAAACGAAAGCAATGCGCATGTATGGAATCATATATGATTGTTTGCTTTGTCTATATGCCATTTTGTTTTGAAAAAAATCCGACAATTGATTAACAACACATATATTATTCCATGTAAGCCCTTAAAAAGTTTTAAGTAGTGTGTGTTGATGTGTAAAAGATAAAAGAAAATTGATTTCCGAAAATAAAATGATAATTGTGAACAATTTTAATATATTTTGACAAAAATATACAGTCAATAGGAAAAGAAAAATATGAATAGAAAGTTAGAATTTTGTTTGTAATAGCAACATGATACACTTTGTTTTGCACATAACATTATATCCTCTGTAAGCTGAGAGCTGGACCTTAATGTTTATCATATTTCTCTTAAAAACCCTGCGTAAATTATGTATTATTTTTTTTTTATTAAACTTGATATGTATGAAACATATTCTGCTAGTCTGTAAACCAATATTTTTTTACTTGGAACAACGACCCCAACACTAACCCCTTTTCCAACAAAAATAAAACTATAAAACAATCAAAGTAAAGAATAAAAACAAATAATAATTAGAACTCAGCAAATATCGATCTATGCAATAGTACATAACCGATGTTTAAATTTTATACATCCTCTATTCTAATTTGACCTTTATTTTAGAATAATTTTGATTTTATAATTATATGATCATTGAGTGCAAAGGCACAATTTTTCAAAAGTATTTAATTTTAAAAAGGAAGTAAAACTAACAAACCTTTCGGATATCTACATACAGATAATATTTACATAACATCTTTAAAATTTCAACTTACAAACTACTGTCTGTAGGACTGTCACAAGCAAGAAAAGGAAAACTCCCAGTCGTGCATCCATGATTCCGGCTGTTTGAGTCTCATGTGATGCAAAGTTGCTTATATACACTTAATAAACCCACGTGTGGACACGTACATTGATCAGATATATTGACGAATTCGGGTACGTATTTGTCAATCGAAGTCAATTTAATATTATCCACGGCCGACACTCGGCTAACCGAGAGATTGGTCGGTTAATCTATATTGAGTATGCGGCTATATCGGCGGTTGGTCTGTTAATCGGGTTGGCTAAAGTCTGTTAATCAGGTGTTATCGAGAAAATCATTGAAAGTTCAGCATGTTTCATTGTATAACTTTCTAAATATATTTTCATCATAAAAAGTATTCATGTCTAACAAAACAATTCAATGTACTGAATTTAGTGGTGTAATTATTATTTTTCTAGCTTCGATGTACGATCTATAAAATGAAAAGGCGGGTTACTCATCAATAAATTTATACACATTTTACACACATAAAATGTACACACAATGACACATTGGTTAAATTTACTTGCATTCAATATTTTGAACATCAAAAAAAGAAAGGCATTATGTTTGTTAACCATATTGATATCATTGTGTGAAAAATCTACACGAAAATCTGTATTTTGGTGACATAAATCAATCTTTATTTAAAACCTGGTCTGTTAATGGGTCGGATGTATAAAACCCGGTCTGTTAATTGGTCTGTTAAGAGTTATGAATGGCAATAAAAAGTAAAATTTTATTGCTATATGGGGTGTTATCGGATCAAATGAGTAGGCTCAAGACGAGCGGCAAAATATACGAAAACAACACATGAGCAATGAAACATAACATATACGGAAACAACACATGAAATTGAAAATTGATAAAAATGGTTTCAAAAAGTGTAATATTAAAGTAATATTAATTTCATCCAAGAATGATCGCATATATCATGTTGATTCTGTTTAATTGTCATGAACGACACAAGTTTGTCATCTACATTGGTAACCAGTATATAAATCAGAGATAAACGTCGTAATGTAACTAAACATCAGTAAGTAAAATATATTGGGATGACAAAATATGAAAAATAAAGAAAGAATAATGAGTAAGATAAATAAAATGTAGAAAAAAATGACATAACAATTTAAAGAATACAGAAATAAACAATACCCTCAATCATGGTATACACGAGAATCTGGATGGAAACGCAGAATAAAGAATAATATGTAAGGACAGTAGAGTGATACATTGCTAAAAACGAGAGAAAATAATACTTGCTTAAGAATACACACATGAAACACCGATGGCTTTTGAAACAGTAACGGATTGCGATGTACTTATATTGGTGACAAATTCTATAAGTTTACATGCGGACAACTATGGTCGCAAGTTAATGCCATTTTGCGTTTTAGCGCTTTAGCGTTTTCGCCTTCCATATTCTATATGGCGAAATTGCGAAGTCGAAAATTTCTCGTTTTCGCGTTATCGACTTCGCGATTTCGCCTTTTCCCGATTTCGCGTTTTCGCCCTATAGAATATGAAAGGCGAAATCGCGAAAACGCGAAATGGACTTCACCGGTCACCACAGACAACTGTAGTTCTCCTCTGCACTTATGTAAAAAGGAACTAAACGGAATAAAATTAATTGAAACTTAAAATAACCAAATGTAGCTGTATTCGCTCCTCTCCGTTTACTTCTTTAGAGTGATTTGTAAACAACATATGATTAAGTAATAGAAGAAAAGAACCAATTGGATGATGCTGACGAATTAGGGTTTAACGTCCAGTGACAAATATCATGTTCATATGTGAACGAGAACACGTTATATGTACCCTGTGTTGTATTAGAAAGACACTTTCAGTCGGAATTGAGAACGTGCTACTTCGAACAGACACAAAAATTAAGGCTGATTGGAAAACGTCAATAAAAAATTCATGGATATTCCAGAGGCCAATCCATATCACGGTATATTGAAGTGACACACCCTTCAATTAAATGCAAAGAAAGTCAAAATAAAAATGCTCTTTCTAGGATACTGTGGCACTG
Source organism: Mytilus edulis (assembly GCF_963676685.1). Lineage (NCBI taxonomy): Eukaryota > Metazoa > Mollusca > Bivalvia > Mytilida > Mytilidae > Mytilus > Mytilus edulis. Next base: position 38,524,799 of record NC_092352.1, on the reverse strand, counting down.
TATTGTCATTTTTGTTTACTCAGGAACATCTCATTCTTAAATTTTTCAAGGGGAAAATATAAAGGTAGCAAAATTATTGTCGTGGCTAAATAACTCTTAACTGACACAATTTCAATTGTCCACCCCATTAACAGACTTTATTCTCATAATTTTCACTAAAACGTGGTATTATTCACGTTATTTTACAATTATGAAATATTTACTAATGTCAATTTATTTTTTTGAACCACGGTACTATTTTTTGTCCTTTAAATGATATCTAAATTTGTTTGTTTCGCCTTTTATTAAAAAAATTGCTATGCGTATAAGCATAAATACTACATACTTGCGCGACGCCTTATAGTTTTACTGAAAACTGCGCAGACTAAGAAATGTTTTTACAAGTGCAAATTGTTCTATGATAGATATCATTTTGTCAGACACTTTTCTTTTTTTGATTTGGTTCTTATAACATGCCAAAAATCTGTATATTTAATAGAGTTTAACATTAAATTAAGCGTTTTACTCTTAACAGACGTATAACCAACCCAATTAACAGACCAATCGCCCATATAGCCGCATACTCAATATAGATTAACCGACCAATCTCTCGGTTAGCCGAGTGTCGGCCGTGTTATCCTTCCAATTTGAAAAAAAAGGTTTTAAAAGAATTGGCGAAACAGGTTGTGCTGTTTACGCACAAGATATATTAAAAAATTGACAATAATTACACTTAAAGATTGATGATTGTATCAAAATTAAAAAAAACAAAAAAACTTGTATGTATATTTTTTTGATATGTTATACATAATCATCAGTAAATTAAATGAAGTAACATGAGTTGTTGATTGTATCTTCTAATAGGTTAAAGGCTATCTATATTAAAATGATACTATTGTCCATCCGTAAATATTAATTTAAACATTGTAATTACATGTCTAATCAGTATACCTTCTCATATATCTGAAATTGTCATTATTTCCGAATATTGCATCTCCTTGTTTTGGCTACGTAACACATGTTTTAATTGTATTTTAAAAATACAATTATATTTCACCGATGTGATAACTTACACCGACGCATGTTGAATTTGAATAGTGCATTGCTTCTTTTTATTCTAAAAATAATTTTTGGAAGTTACACATGTAGAATAAGGCAAAACGAAAATTTTTAATAAGTTTAAGCTTGAGAATACTGTTTGAAATTGAAAAATTCCATGCAGTTTCAAAATTTGTTTTATTCATCTTAATAATCTGTGTGAACTGTGTTATATATATTTCCTAAGACGGCGTCCCCGAAAAAAAAAATAAAATAGCATTGTTGAGTTCCAGAAAAAAATTAAAATAGCCTTTCCAGACGTCATAACTATTTGGACTATACTTGCGGTAGCTACACCCTGTAAAGTTGATGAAAGTGCACGCCTTCGTGCATCTGACGATTTAAAATGCTGTATTACATGATGATTAAAATTAAAACTGAGTGACAATCTTGTTGTATTTGTAAAATCAAGGAATTGCAATTCCTTGTTAGAATTGACGACCAAGGTCCATCTCAGTGGCAGATCCAGAACTTTTTCTAAGGGGGAGGGGGGCTGACTGTCATGCTTCAATGATTCCCTATATAATCAACCAAATTTTTCCCACGAAAATGGGGCCCGCAGACCCCCCCCCCCCCCCCCTGGATCCGCCTATGCATCTGCAAGTATTTTACGAACAATTTTGCTTGATCAATAGATAAAAAAACAAATTTCCGCAATTTCACAATTCAAACTGGGATAAGCATTCAATTATTTTGCCATTCGGAGCCTATTCGGTATAAGTTTTGCTTATTTGTGAAGGCTATATGGTGACTTTAACTAGAGCTAGGGCGTTCATGTGGGATTATGGAATTGGGAATAGTGGACAAAAATATAAATAATGGATTAAGAAATAAATAAAATAGCGAGAATATTGGTGTTATAAAATATAACGAGAAAAGGATAAAAAGTATAAAAAATAGAGAAATATGGCCTAAAATATCAAAGAATACAGAAATTAAGAACCCCGAATCCAGACCATCATACCAGTTGCCTTAATGAACGTTAGTTTGTCTCTGGGAGATTTTTATTGGTTATCATACGGTTTCTCTTTATTTCTATGTATATTAATTAAGATGCGAGCTTTCATTATTTGACAACATATTACATATCACATTATAAAAAAGACTATTATTTTGCAAACTACCATAGATTTCCGGTAATTGTTCTGCATAAAACCACATTGGAGTCCCTGTATTTTTTTTTCAAGTTGACCTCAGCTACCCACCCTACCCCATCATTACAGAAAAGTTAATAAACAAATTTCTACGGAAATACTTTTGTCCACACAATGTGTAAAGGGGGGTTGGATAGCTGATGTCTACTGGAGAAAAAAACCAAGGTTGCTTGCTGTTCAGCTTTTTTTTTTTTATATAGGTCCAAAGTTGAGGTCGGACACCCAGCCCCACCCTTACCGAAAATGTAATAAAATTTGACCGCACTAGGTGCAAAGGGAAGGTAGGAAGCTGAGGTCTACAGTAGAAAAAATACAGGGTGTTGTTATGCTTAGTGTTTTTTTTCTAAAGTAGGTCTTAAGTTGAGGTCGGATACCCCACCCAACCCAACCGTTACAGTTAATTAAAAATATTCGGCAACACTTTTATCTGCACTAGGTGAAAACGTAAGCTAGAGATCTATGGCCTACTTGATCAAAATTACAAGTTAATGTATAGCACGGATTAATTTTTTTAAGCTAATAAATAATTTCCTTGCCCACCATACTTTGAATACAAAAAATAAACCTTTCGTCAAATCATAATTAAGCGAATTCTACTAGTTCAGATGTAGAATGCTTTTTAAAAACAGTTTTGTGTGGCAAAAAAAGTTAATGCACGAGTGACTATTTGCAATTAGATTCACTGGCCATTTGCCATTAGACATAGTGACCATTTGCCATTAGATTCAATGGCAATTCGCCATTAGACATGGTGACCATTTGCCATCTGATTCACGGGCCATTTGCCATTGGACATAGTGACCATTTGCCATTAGACATAGTGACCATTCTCCATTAGATCCACTGACCATTTGCCATTAGGTCCGCTGACCATTTGCCACAAGACTTGGTGACCAATTGCCATTAGACATAGTGACATTTTGCCATAAGATTCACTGGCAATTCGCCATTAGACATGGTGACCATTTGCCATCAGATTCACGGGCCATTTGCCATTGGACATAGTGACCATTCGCCATTAGATTCACTGGCCAAAAAAGCAAAAGTGTCGGACAAAAAGCAAAATGATCGGACAAAAAGCAAAACGGACAAAAAGCAAAAGTGTCGGACAAAAAGCAAAATAATCGGACAAAAAGCAAAACGGACAAAAAGCAACGGACAAAACGCAAAAGTGTCGGACAAAAAGCAAAATTATCGGAAAAAAAGTACCGTATCAGGCGCTTAAAGGTTTTTTTCCCTATTAGAACACATAGGTACCACAAGAGACATGAAAACAATTGAAAATCATTTTCTAAAAGGTGCAACGTATAACCAAGGAGGTAATATAACCTACTTGTTATAACAAACGTATGAGACGCGAATAAGAAACGAATAAGTAAAAGGGTAACAGTCGAGCGCTGAAACGGGTACATACACGCTTATAGGTTTAAATCACCCCTTAGAACCCAAATTTTCCACCAGTGACAAGAAAACAATTGAAAATCATTTTTTTTTAAATGTGCAACGTATAACATACGTATTATACGCGAATAAGGAACGAATAAGTAACAGGGTATCAGTCGAGCGCTGAAACTGTTATATACGCCCTGATAGGGTTATATCACCTCTTAGAAACGCAATCTACCACTAGAAACAAGAAAACAATTTAAAACCCCTTTTTTAAAAGGTGCAACGTATACCACGCGTATTAAAAGCGATTAAGGAACGAATAAGTAACAGGATATAAACCGAGCGCTGGAATGGGTACATACGTGCTCAGTGAATAGGGTGATTTCATCTGTAAGAACACATAGGTACCGCCAGATACAAGAACACAATTGAAAATCATTTTCTAAAAGCTGCAACGTATAATACGCATGTTATAAACAAGGTATTAGTCAAGCTCCGAAACGATGTACACTCCGCTAACATGTTTTATAGCTGACCATGCGGTATGGGCTTTGCTTATTGTTGAAGGCCGTATCGTGACCTGCAGTTGTTAATTTCTGTGTCATTTTGGTCTATTGTGGTGAGTTGTCTCATTGGCGATCATACCACATCTTCATTTTTATACAAGCGCTAAAAGGTGATTTCACCTCTTCGAACCAAGAACCAGATCTTCAAACATACAAATATAAAACATTTAAAAGGTAAAACGTATAAAAATCAAATAAGAAACAAATAAGTATCGAACATGAATCAACAGGATCGGTTGAGCACAAACACATATAAATTGGTCATAAAAAGTTCATTTTACCTCAACAAATTTAGAACTATAACCAGAGATAAGAATATAAACAATTAAAAAGGGGGAAGGATATCAAAAATCGAATAAGTAACGAATAAGGAATAAGTAACGAATAGGTAATAAGGAATAAGAAACGAATAGGTCACGAATAAGGAATAAGGAATAAGTAACGAATAGGGAAAAAGGAATAAGTAACGAATAGGGAATAGGGAATAAGTTACGAATAGGTAACGAATAGGGAATAGGGAATAATTAACAAATAGGTATAACGAATAGGGAATAGAGAATAAGTAACGAATAGGTAACGAATAGGTAACGAATAGGGAATAGTGGGAATAAGTAACGAATAGGTAACAAATAGGGAATAGGGAATAAGTAACGAATAGGTAACGAATAGGGAATAGGGAATAAGTAACGAATAGGTAACGAATAGGGAATAGGGAATAAGTAACGAATAGGTAACGAATAGGGAATAGGGAATAAGTAACGAATAGGTAACGAATAGGGAATAGGGAATAAGTAACGAATAGGGAATAGGGAATAAGTAACGAATAGGTAACGAATAGGGAATAGGTAACGAAAAGGGAATAGGTAACGAATAGGGAATAGGGAAAAGGTAACGAATAGGGAATAGGGAATAGGTAACGAAAAGGGAATAGGGAATAAGAAACCAACTTGACGTCCATTGAGTCAAGGCATTTCCTACTGGATTTTTTTTTACAGTTTGGTATTATGTTGTACTGTTTCACGATTGTCCATGGCTAGGAAAAGGATTCAGCGTTCACGCACACATGTTTCTGTAGATGCCTTTCCCAGTAGCTTGTTATTCAGCTGTTCAGTAGTTGTTGTTAATTGCCGTCTATTATGTCAGTTTCTTTTTAATTTATTGTTTTGTCACAAATTAGGCCATTGATTTTCTTCGTTCACATTGATTCACATTTTATCATGTTGGTGCCTTTTATGTTATTTGGTCATTATTGAAGGCCACGTACGATGACCTTTAATTGCTTAAAATCCATGTCATTTTGTCCCTGTTTGATACTATAGTAGTTGTTTAATTCATGATTAGAAAATTACACTTTACACTAACCTTTTTTTACTTTAGAAAAAATGTATTAAAGTGTGTTACCCGTATAAACTTTTTAATGATATCGCTTGGTTTTTTTGGGTTTTTTTTTTTTTGGAAGATGCAAATATATATATATAGTTGCATAACTATTATATAGTTGCATCAATATGAGTTGAGGTATATGAATTAAAGTATACTACACATATCATGACTACAAGGTCGGGGCAACCATGCACCGGTTGTCACCGTTAATTTGTGTTTTTTTTTGTGAATAATAAAAACAATGAATATGTGCAGACAATGCTTTAGCCTTAAAAGATAATTCAATTCAATTCTTAAAAGATAATGCGTTAGACCTGCAATAAAACTTTACAAGTGGTTCAATGATTAAATTCCTGTAAAGACAATGTTAGTTAAGTCCAGTTGTAACTATTTTATCGATGTTCTAGTCGGGATGATCTGTTGTATAGGTTTGCCTTCAAATGTTGTTAACGTAGCTATTTTAATATATTGGTGCAGGTAACCATATTAACAGAAAAAAGTAATCATTTGCAACTCTTCGTTGATAACTCAACTTGCATTACTCGTATTTTCGGTAATCATTGCCATTTTTGTAAAAAAAAAAAATCTTCTTCCTAATTATGCATTAAAAATAGTGAGACTTTTGTGAAATGTAGAAACTGAATCATAATCTTTATAGATAATCGTTAAAAGTTTCTTTAAAAAAATAGTGTCTTTGGTAGATGATTATAATTAATATTATGTAAAGTATCCGAATGATAATTAAACCTGTAAGATACTGATTGATACTTTGTATTCAATAATTATTGTAAAAACAAGTACCACGCGACTGTTTTACTCAATGAAACCATACAAACACTTGATAGACAATTTTGAAGACAGAGCGTGTGCTCTTGTTTTGATATTGGACCCTTTGAAGTTTATGAAATCTAAGAGGGAAATATGATAAATATTTAAATGACTAAAACGAAAGAAAAAAAGCAATGCAATTTTTAATCTGATTTGATGAAAGTTTGACAAAATACTGAATATGAAAGTTTGATAAAATACTGAATATGAAAGTTTGATAAAATACTGAATATGAAAGTTTGATAAAATACTGAATATGAAAGTTCAAATAGCAAATTAAATTCTGCATAACGCTGTAGTTTGTCGCGCATGCGATTAGAACATTGACCTCTTTATATATTTCCTTTTTTTTTTTTAACTAAATAGTCTTGAAAATTTTACTTTCTTTCTTACAAAGCCCCAGTAAATATTTGCAAAATTTTATGTGTTTTCTACACTTTGTATCTATCAATTGTAGCTGAATGATAAAATTTACTCTTAGTTTTATCAGGAACGTATATACATGAGACTGGGTTTCTACTCTTCGGAGTTCGAACATTTTTTTATAGTTAAAACAAAAGTAGAAAACATAACTTCAGTATTTATCTTTCCCAATTCAGTGTATGATGCATTTAATTTCTCAGGCGCTTCATTAATAAACCTGTTAGCTAGCCCTGAACATACATCAAATATTTGCCACTGGACTTTGAGCAACCAACAATTATGGTTGAAATGAATTAGTACTCCTGTATTTATTTAAAATGGTAATGCTTGTAAATTGTTAGATTGATATCAGGTCATTGGGGACATAATTTTTAACTGAAACATATTTTGCCTATTTTAGCTTTGCTCATTGTTAAAGGCCGTACGGTGACCTATAGTTGTTAATGTCTGTGTCATTTTGGTCTTTTGTGGATAGTTGTCTCATTGGCAATCATACCACATCTTCTTTTTTATATTTGCAAACAAAGTGCATTATATGTATGGCTCAGTTTTTATGTACTGTATATGCATTGAAATAACCAGACTCAAGCTGGCAGCCACTTTTAGCAGCCAATCAGGGAAATAGGAGACTTAAAAAAGTGTTCAAACTAAATTTAAATCTTGATAAGTATTTTTGCATGGTGATTAATCTAAATTAGGAATTTTGCCGCGATGATTATTAAACTTGTTATAGATATTGATTAGGATTAGGTATTCTGTAATTATTGTAAAAACAAATAGCACGCGACTATTTTACTCAGTGAAACCCTACAACAAAACATGATAGACAATTTTGAAGAGATAGCTTGTGATCTTGTTTTTATAGTGTTTCTTTTGATGTGTCTCAAATTTAAAAAAATATTAATTTACATGTATGAAAAAAAAAAAAAAAAAAAATAGGTTAAAATAATTGTAACTGTTATAACTGATTTGATAATACAAAAGCTTAAACTATCAAAAGTAAAACTGTATCGTAGTGTTTATATAGACATTAAGACACGACAATATCTAATTTATTTTGTTTTATTTCAAGTCTCTGTTTCAAAAGTGCGTGCAATATGGATACATTTTTTTTCATTTCGTCAATAACTGATTTAATCTGTTCTTGCCATTTTCCATACGATTTTGAAATTACAGTAGTTTATTTATGTTTTATGGTGACCTCTTTCCAGCAGTGAAGTTTGGGCTACTATATTAGTTTAGGGAAAAAAATACTACCATCGAGTGCAAACTTTAGTCCAAATAAAATTTGCTAAATTTTTAATGGATGTAAATAAAGGTGCTGTTAATAATGCTGTTCTTTCTGATTTAGGTTTATTCCAAATTTCATTGTCAGCCCTTAAAAATACAATTAATTTCAGGCTTCGTATCATTAATATGGACAGTGAAAGAATGGTAAAGAAATCATTCAATGAAAACTTTAACTTGCCTAATGGTTTTTGTAGTAAAATAAAAGTGTTACTTGGTTTTCAGCATGTCTGGGAAAATCAAAAAACTATGCCAAAAACAAAATTACTTTTTTTTTATTTGAAACGAAATGAGAAGAGGAATTCATAAAATCCTGGAAACAAGCCTTTTTTTGCGACTCTAATAAAGATAGTCATGGTAATAAACTAAGAACATATCGCACAGTTAAAAATAGTTTTGAATTAGAAAAATATCTGCTACTGGACCTTAAAAAAAGTGTTATAATTGCTAAAATGGTCAAAAACAGAATTAGAAAAAGCAAATTAATAATATAATAGAAGTTGGTAGATGTACTAGAACAGAGAATTTGTCCAATTTGCAAGGATGGAATTGAAGATGAATTCCATTTCCTCATAAAATGTAAAGCGTTCGAATTTGATAAAAATGTACTCTTTTGTAATATAAGTGATATAGTTCCATCTATATATATATATATAGTATATGCGCATGTATGCATTTAAGTTTTGGTGAGGTTTTAATAACTTAATCCTAGCCTATCAAGTTAAGATCATCTAAAAATGCAAAAAATAAATAAATATTGTCTACGCCAGAGGATTAATTGCTATTATGTAAAGTACCTAAATGATAATTAAACCTGTTAAATATTGATTAGTACTAAATGCATTCGGTAATTATTGTGAAAACAAATGGCACGCGACCGTTTTACTCAATGAAACCCTACAACAAACCTCAAACACTGGACAGACAATTGTCAAGACAGAGCGTGTGGTCTTGTTTTTATTGTAAACTCTTTGATGTCTCCATGATCCGATACTTTTCTAATCTTCAAGATTAAAAAAAGAAATTGAAATAAAAATAATAAAAATAATAACAAGAAAATGTATTTGTCCCTTACTGTTTAAATAGAATTATAAAACCATCCGATTGACAAAATTATTGATCAAGTTTTCGACTGAACAAAATTAATGATCACAATTTATGATATACACAAAATTAATCATTTGCCTTTTCAAATCTTCTTTCGGAACAAAAATGCAGAATTTAGAAAAAAGAAGATATAAACAAAGAAATAAACAATCGAACGAACAAAAAACAATGAACTATTCAACGATTGTAATACATGTTTTGCAATAATGAAACAGCAACGTTACAACACCATAGAACACCAAAAACCTATAAATGTAGTTCTTGGTAAACGTATATTTAGAAAGACCTTTAATTTTTTCATAGACATATAATGTAAAGTCTGATACTGTTTTTCCTTTCAAGAGACACTTTTTTGTTGTAAGATCTATTATGTATTTTTTGTTGGTAGTTTTTTTAAGACTCTTTGTAGGGTTTTTCAAAAAGATTATGAAACTAATACAAGTTGTAAGCTCTTGTGATGGTGGCCCTAGGAGTGTGTTTTTGTATAGAGAAACCCAATAAGAAACAATACAAATATATGTTTATATAATTTTATATAGCAGAATTGTTGCCTTTGATACCACGAGCAGTATTGACACAAATTTTATATTATTCATTTGTAATATGCCAGCGATTTTCAATTCAACTATCTTTAAATTCTTGTTATTCTTAATAATTTTAAGTAATGATAAAAGTTCCTTTTACACAAAGCTGATCACATATTACCTATTACAAAACACCTTGCGATGATAAATTATACCATTGGAGATGAATCCCATTATCATTTTACATGCAGCCACAAAAAACAAAAATGTTTCAGATCGTATATATTCCTACTTCATTTTAATCATCAAAGCAAAGAGAAAACAAGATTTTATTATCCTTTTGTAAGATACTCTTTCGAAATTATTTCTTTCAATCAAAAATATTTTTATTTTTTTTTATAAAAGTTCTTGAAAAAACTGACTTGGTATACGTCTGTATTTTGTGTTAAAATAAATAGACGCTTCCCATATGTACATATCTATGTTTACTAGTAATTTTGTGACGAGTATGTTCGCTCGATGTATTAATTATTGCATTCTTCTTGAAACAAAATAGAAGTTCTCGAGAGTATCAGCAGAAACTTGTACAATATGGGAAATTTTGGTAAATAAAAATGCTCACTTGCGTACTTATTGAAAATTTTACCATAATCTCAAGATTCGTTGTTTTTAAGAGACACATGATGCCCTTTTTTTGGGTGGGTAGGGGTGGGGGATAATTTATCTATCATAACACAAAGCCATACAGACAAATTGTAGCCATTCTGAATGAATTTATCAGGTTCAAACATAATAGAGAAAGCATTTTCGCAGTTTTACTTTATTCTAAAAGAATCACAAAAAATTGGTAATAAATAAAAGATTTTAAAATTTTCATTAAACTTGCTTGTCTTTTTTTTAGCAGTGATTTTCATGGTTGGTAATTTGGAAAGCTTAAATCAACAAAGGGCGGAGCTTCAGTGCATTATTGTGATATCGTTAATCCTAATTATTATTCAAAATTAAAATAGTCCAATAGAATTCTAATAAATGGCTTCATTGTAATAACAAATTCTTAATTGGTCAGTAATTTCTCAAAATTTGTAATAAAAAGAAATTTTGACCCAATATTTTCATAACTGTTTCAACATGTCTTACACTTGGTCAACTGATTACTTGAACCTTAGTACCATGCTAAGTCGTGGTCAAGATCCTAGAGACAAAGAGCCACCAATGATTGACCACTCAGCAGATCTTCTTGATATTATGCCAATGGACTACATAGAAACTCAGTCTACTACCAGCACCATGTCTTATGACTCAGTACCACCAACAACTGCTGACGTACTCATGTCCAACATTGAAGCACTTACCAGTCTGCAAGAAGTAACATCTTACCTGCAACACGTTCACGTCCAAAGCAACAACGCACATATGCCGTTTAATGTACATAGCCAAGTAATGCCACCAGTGCCAACAATTCAGCCACCACCAGGTCTACCAGGTCTACCAGGTCTACCAGCACCCAGAGATTCTTTCTCATCAGTTGTCAAAAGACCAAACGCACAAGATCTATGGCGTTCAACATTAGTTCAGCCACCACCTGACTTTTCAGTCTACAACCCATCTGGAAAGCTGCCAGAAACACACACTCAACAAACAGCCTTTGATCCAGAGAATGCTGAGATCGACGACTCCTATTGTGTCCTGTGTAAAAGAAACGGTGAAGTCCGCGAGTGGTACACTTCTCATGTGTTGAAAGATAATCGTGGTAAAGTTGCTTGCCCAATCCTTAGGAAGTACACGTGTCCAACATGTGGAGCCACAGGTGACAACGCGCACACTATTCGTCATTGCCCAAAGTCTACCAACAAACAGAAGTCATCTGCCAGTAGTAACAAAGGTTTTAGAGTGTAAAAAACTGTCTGATAGAACTTTTAGTGCTTATAAGATACTGTATTAGTGCTTTGCTTTACAATAGTACGCTAACTTCTACTGACAATTTAACATAGTAGATATATAACTTTCAAATGATCTAAATAGTGCAATGCATGCTATATGTAATATGTAAACATGAACAAAGTTTTTTTTATATATCTTGATGTACATAGTTAAGTAGTATATTTATCAAATAAATAGTATTTATTCTATATCTTGTATTTTTCCTATCAAACTATACTCGCCTCATCTCGCCCTAACTACATAACGGAACTACGGTATTATTAGTACTAGTATTGGTTTTGGTTATTTGGTTTGTTCTTTCAATGTCATTGGTTTTAGTATGTTTTACTCTGTGTCTTCTCATATCAAGAAAAATGTTCGCATATTCTTCAGATTTCACACATACAAATTGGTGTTATAATATCACTCTACATTAAAAATGGAATACATCATTAAACACAAGAAAAGTTCAAAATGACAAGATCCTATGCCAAGTAAAAAATGGTAGCAACAAAATGGTCAATAAAAAACACCATAGATTAATACATTTTTCGTAGAAGACTGCTTCTTTTGTTTCGCAGGTTCGAGGTTCAATCACAGATCAACTAAAACTAACGATTTATAAACTGAATCTTACTTTATATTTATGAGACAATAACACCTCTCTTTATGCATGTAGTATTAGTCAACGGACGTCAACTGCTTGGAAAAGACATAAAAAAGGTTGATCACAAACGTATCCTTCCCCTCTTTTACTGTTAAGCCGCAAACGTTTAGTCAGTAATATAGCGGTCATCATTGTTATTACCTGGTAGGTGAGGAGGATGTTTGTTGGAATATCATGTACCCGTCTCTTCTCTTATTTCGACCAAAAGTTAGAAGGGCGGTGTATTTCGGCGCCTGTGTAATAATTGAAACATGAAAATTAAGTCAATCTTAAGTGTCACTTTTCAGACATATAGCTGTGGCACACTGAAATCAGAGATGTATTATAGTATTATTTGTCTCTGATGAAAATGTTTATTTTGCCTCGCATGTATTTATCCCTGGACCCCCTACATCCGTGTAATACTAAGGTACATTGCCTGTAGGAAAATCCCACAAGTCATATAATTATTTTTCGTACTATTTCGACTGTTTTCAACACTACATTTTTAAAATTACAAAACACGTCAAAATGATATAACTAACAACCACAAGCGAGATTTTTAATCTAGGTCTGACAATCCATATATTTTTTTAACAAATCTATGCACAATCGTTCCTCTTGAGGATACGTTACAGCCGATTTCATTGAGTGTGTAGGTAAAGGTAATATCTTTTGTTAACTTGCTTGCTGTCTGAACCGTGAAGTCATTATAAGTTAGGTAAACTACCCTCCTTTAAGAGTAGACTAGTCCGACAGAAACCAATCTATCTGTATGTAGGACTAGACTACTCCTGTCGCTGCCTTTACCTACACACTGAATGCAAGCGGCTGTAATCAGAGACCTAGGTCAGATGATAGTGATGTGAAAAAGCTTGAAGAGAATACGCTTGCATCTCAGACTCAATATTCATCTTACTATAGGCACAGTTTTCTCAATGAAAAGCAAACACTCTATTCTTATCATGTCTATAAATAAAAAAAATAACTTATTCTTAAGAATTCCTAGTACCTTTCAGAATGTGAGATTGTGAAGTATAGACTGATTATTTTACATACAAATTGTTCTGTAGACCTCAAAATTCGAAAAAAAAAAATCACACAATTTACACGGGAATGGAACCAAACATTGCAGATGTGCATGTTGTTTTGTATCTGGTATTTGTCTCTTTATATGCCTCAGCCTCCCTTTATTTTTCTACCTGCCAAAATTACACTAGTTTACAGTAATCCACACGGACTCATCTTTGCTGATAACTTATTGTACTCAGATAAATAGACTAACTTACTAGATTAAACTAAACAATAAAGGCCCAATTGGATGATTCTTACTTAATATTAAAATCAAATATTTAGTCAACAGACAGCTTTTTGTATACATAAAGAGCCTTGTTTTTATGTCCATCCTGCCAACAAAGTAGTTATTTTGTAAGACAAGTCTGGAATTACCATGGTTAAACCTAACTGTGTTTAAGACGGATTTATGGATTGTTGTTTCTTATATGTCCAGTGGGAAATATTTCATGCATATTTAGGACAATAAGAAATTAACAATGAATCTAATATGTAGGCTTTCCAAATTGAGTTGACCTGAATAAATGTTAGGAAATAATTAGACTCACTAGAAACAGAGCCCAGGTATGATAATTACCTGGCAACCAATCACAAGGGCCCTGTAAAAGAGGGGCGAAAGAAACCAGAGGAACAGTCAAACTCATAGATTTAAAATAAACTGACAATGCCATGGATAAAAAAAAAGAAAAAGACAAACAGACAAATAGACAAATAATAGTACACAAGACACAACATAGAAAACTAAAGACTTAGCAATACAACCCATCCAGGTGCTCCGGAAGCGTAGTGTTTAAGTCACATTTATATGTACTATGAGTAACTTGTCAACTATATTCGGTCTATTAAAAGGTCTACATATGTTTGTTAGCTGCAAACTGTTGCTTTTATAGTCCTTATGATAATTTGACAATTTGCCAACCAAAAATTGTCAAAAAATATCACAAGGACCATAAGAGCTATGGTTCCACAGATAGATGTCTGTCTGAAATGTAACATTTGACCATGGCATAACATTCATGTCTCAATGATCTTGGTTCCATTCAAGTTTTGAAGTGATTGAGAATAGTAGCTGAACTATATTTATTATTCAGTTCATAGAACCACTGAGCTTGATACATGTCTGTCTCACATCAGTCACTGGATCTCATTTTCTTACTTGGGCTATTTTCTCAGCTACTAATGAATATAAGGTCAATAATATTGTTTGTAGAATTAATGTTAGTTGCTTATGTCTGTCTGAACTCTGACATTGATCTGGCCTGACATTGATCTTATTTTTATGGTCAAATGTAGTTTTCTAGATACATGTAGTAAGTGATTTATCCAAGGGGACCTTGGTCGATGAGTGGTGCAAGTATCACTGTATATATAAAACAGAAGATGTGGTATGTTTGCCAATGAGACAACTAGTCTGTCAACACAGAGGTTGTGAGTTCGAATATCAGCTGTGTTTGACTCTAATACTGTCTGATCCATACTGAAAGTTAGTGGTTCTCTTCAAGCAATCTAAATTCCACCAACAAATATAAATTGACTGTCAGATTATAGAAAATAGTACTGTACTTGGTGTAAAGATACTATTATGGTCATTAAAGAGTCAAGACAATAGTTTCATCATTTTACTTGGTAAAATATCATAAATCAATATTCCTAAAATGGCAGATAAAAAGTAGGTATATAAATAGCTGCAACCTATTCTACTTATTTGATAGTATTGTGCAGTGATTACTTCTATTAAAATCAACATAAACATAAATCCATGAACAACTTAAACAACAAACAGAAATATGTATGTACAAGTCTTGTAATAAAAGTTTTGATTAGAATCATTGCCTGATTGATTATCATTACTTACAAATGTAAGCTTCATAGAAACAAATGAATTGAGGAACACCGGTATTTTACCTCAAAAGCTCTGAAACCTCCAATGCTCTATATACCCATTGTGTTGTACAGCACCAAACTCAAAACTCTGAGTATTATAAGGAGTAAAGTAAGTATAAATATACCCTAAAATGAGTTTACTGTTAAACATCAATATTGGTACATGTATGTTCATGATTAGAAGTCAAGTTTACCACCCTCCCCCAAAGAAAAAAAACAAAAAACAAACCCAACCCTGTTTTTGGATGAAACCCCTGGATGATTGTTGGTTGGTAGATGATAGACAAGGCTATTGGGCTGAATTCTTTTAAAATAATAAAAATCAAACTGGAACTCCTAAAGTCTAAATTTTTAGTTTCTGCATTTGTCCTGAATTAATAAGGAGCATCTCAAGTAGCTGCAAGCTTCTGTTAGATGAAAGATGACAGATACTAAAGTATAAAAGAAAACACCATGAACAATTAATGTTATTCAGAGTTTAAATTTCATGAAGAGTTTTTGAAAATGTGTATGGCAGTGTCAATGACAAAAATTGTCAAATAAGAGAAAATTAATCTGCACTCAATTAAACCAAGGACACATATAACCAAGAAATCGAATGTTACTTCTAGGACTAATCATATTCAGGAGTCAATGATATCCAGATTTTTTTTAATATCACATCAAATATCCTATTTTTTTATCCTACATTCTAAATTTATTATTCAAAATAGCCTCTTTATCTTAAAATATGCAGTAGAAAAAGTTTTTTTTCTGAAGTCATGATTTATAAAAATCTTCTCATTTTTCAACAAATATTTCAACTATCAATAAAACTATCCTTTTTGTCACTACACTATTTCATCTTATAATTACACCCTTAGTTTTCAATATCTTAAAATTTCAAACTACCATGTACACAGGTATAACTTTTCAGTAACAGTCAACAACAAATCAACAAATTAAAATTGCACTTGAGAATTGAATAACAGGAAGATTTTATCCAGAACTTTGTGTTGTGGATGTAACAGCATTGTTTTTGGGTGGTGTGTCGTCGTTTGAAAATGCTCCAGCACCATAGGCGATCAATACGGCTATAATTATAACAACGGTTATGCCTACAAGGACGAGTATTAACATCATCTTGGTATTCTTCCACCAATATTTTCTTTTGATTCTTCTGGCAGTTTTTTGGAATGTGGCAGCCTGAAATAAAGAAAAGGAAATCAATTAAGATTTTCACATTCTTAAAATCTGCTCTACATTTCTATTTATAATTATTTTGGATCTTCCTGAATTCCTTTTTTATTGTGATATTTTTTTTAAATATTTAAAACATGAGTTCCATGGTCATGCTTTTTAAGGAAATATATTGAATAACTGAAACTAGAGGCTCTAAAGAGCCTGTGTCGCTCACCTTGGTCTATGTGAATATTAAACAAAGGGAGCAGATTGAAAATTGACTACAAAGGTCAATTACTCCTACAGGGGTCAATTGACCATTTCGTTCATGTTGACTTATTTGTAGATCTTACTTTGCTGAACATTATTGCTGTTTACAGTTTACCTATATTTATAATAATATTCAATATAATAACCAAAAACAGCAAAATTTCCTTAAAATTACCAATTCAGGGGCCGCAACCCAAAAACAGGTTGTCCAATTCATCTGAAAATTTCAGGGCAGATAGATCTTGACCTGATTAACAATTTTACTTCATGTCAGATTTTCTCTAAATTATTTGGTTTTTGAGTTATAAGCCAAAAACTGCATTTTACCCCTATGTTCTATTTTTAGCCGTGGCGGCCATCTTGGTTTGATGGCCAGGTCACCAGACACATTTTTTAAACAAGAAACCCCAAAGATGATTGTGGCCAAGTTTGGATCAATTTGGCACAGCAGTTTCAGAGGAGAAGATTTTTCTAAAAGATTACTAAGATTTACGAAAAATGGTTAAAAATTGACTATAAAGGGCAATAACTCCTAAAGTGGTCAACTGATCATTTTGGTCATGTTGACTTATTTGTAGATCTTACTTTGCTGAACATTATTGCTTTTTACAGTTTATCTCTATCTAAAATAATATTCAAGATAATAACCAAAAACAACAAAATTTCCTTAAAATTACCAATTCAGGGGCAGCAACCTAACAACGGAATGTCAGATTCATCTGAAAATTTCAGGGCAGATAGATCTTAACCTGATTAACAATATTACCCCTTGTCAGATTTGCCCTAAATGCTTTGGTTTTTGAGTTATAAGCCAAAAACTGCATTTTACCACTATGTTCTATTTATAGCCATGGCGGCCATCTTGGTTAGTTGGCGGGGTCACCGGACACAATTTTTAAACTAGATACCCCAATGATAATTGTGGCCAAGTTTGGTTTAATTTGGCATGGTAGTTTCAGAGGAGAAGATTTTTGTAAAAGTTAACGCCGGACGCAGGACGACGACGACGGACGACGACGCCGGACGCCGGACGCCAAGTGATGAGAAAAGCTCACTTGGCCCTTCGGGCCAGGTGAGCTAAAAAAGCAGAGTTGTGGTTTATGTTGTTTTGTAATCACTTGTCAGCCTTTAAAAATGTCTTTCTCTCAGGTTATTATTATTCCTGGTGGTCTTATAACATTTAAACCTGTACCAACTTTTTTATATTCATGGAGTCTTCATTTCAT
This sequence comes from Mytilus edulis, assembly GCF_963676685.1. Classification (NCBI taxonomy): domain Eukaryota; kingdom Metazoa; phylum Mollusca; class Bivalvia; order Mytilida; family Mytilidae; genus Mytilus; species Mytilus edulis. The sequence goes on along the minus strand of NC_092352.1, from coordinate 38,506,880 downwards.
CAGCTTTCACTTTAAAATTTCCATCTATTCTATTATCTTGTCATTGATTCTCATTTTTTTTCAAATTTGAAAAGGACAGATATTGTGAAGAAAAGCTGTCATTTTTAAACTGAAAACACCTTTTTTAATAGGAATAATTATTTCAAATAAGAAATACATTCCTAAATGAGGAACGATTTAATACATGTCTAATCTTTTCAACTTTGAACTTACACTAGCTTCTAAATCTTCTGTTTTATCAACTAAATCATCCAACTTTTCTCCTCTATCTAAAACTCTTTCAATATTCTGTGTCATCACATCTTTAACTTCATCAACCTGGGATCTCAGCTTGGCAACATTGTCTGATTTGGAATACCTCTCCTTCAATTTAAACAGAAATAAATGTTACAAATTATTACTAGTAATACAACAAAGAATAAAAAAACAAGTGGCCAACCTAGTCATGTATCACTCATCTGCTCCATGGTCAGGTTGTTGTCTCTTTGACACATTCCCCATTTCAAATCTGAATTTTATTGCGATGCTGATCATTTTTGCAATTTACATGTTTAACCTAGCTCCTATAGTTTTTTTTAGAAAACATCCACACTTGTAAAACCAGTTTCAAGTTTGTTAAAGTTACCAGCGAGATATTCAAAAATATTTTACTTATATCCTTACACAATAACATACTGTCCCATCACATCAATTGCTACATTGCATTTCCTAATCATTATATGATGATTACCTTCTTGAGTTATTTCATTAAAAGAACTTTAAAATTGAGAATGGAAATGGGGAATGTGTCAAAGAGATAACAACCCGACCATAGAACAGATAACAGCAACAGGTCACCAACAGGTCTTCAATGCAGCGAGAAATTCCCACACCCAGAGGTGTCCTTCAGCTGGCCCCTAAACAAATATATATACTAGTTCAGTGATAATGAACGGCATACTAAACTCCAAATTGTACACAAGAAACTAAAATTAAAAATAATACAAGACTAACAAAGGCCAGAGGCTCCTGACTTGGGACAGGCGCAAAAATGAGGCGGGGTTAAACATGTTTATGAGATCTCAACCCTCCCCCTATACCTCTAGCCAATGTAGAAAAGTAAACACATAACAATACACACATTAAAATTCAGTTCAAGATAAGTCCGAGTCTGATGTCAACCAAAGAAAATAAACAAAATGACAATAATACATAAATAACAACAGACTACTAGCAGTTAACTGACATGTCAGCTCCAGACTTCTATTTTAATGCTGAAATTTTTGTACCCGCGAGCCTCCTTAATAAGTCTATTTAAAGGTTTTGTTAGCTTCTGAGGTGAATACTGACATTTTTGTGCTTTATAAAGAATATTTCCATAAAAATTTGGATGTAAAATACCTAAACATATAAGAAGTCTGCATGTTGAGCTATATTTACGAATGATGTCCTTATACCAATGATAAAATTTAGTAAATGTTTTGACCAGTTTGTGATATCGAAAACCCTGGTGTAATCCATAAATTTCTCTCGTTAAAATCTAAAACATTGTTACATACACGAGTGAATCGTACAAGTTGAGATATATAAACACCGTAAGATGGTGACAAGGGAACGTCACCATCTAAAAATGGATAATTAACGATAGGAAATGAAAAATCATCTCTTTTATCATAAATTTTAGTATTAAGCTTTCCGTTAATGATATAGATATCAAGATCAAGGAAAGGGCAGTGGTCATTGTTAGTATTAGCTTTATAAGCAGTTTCTGTATATTTAATTTTGGTTTCAAGATACTTAGCAATCAGAATATGTGTTAATAGGAAACCATGCCCAGCTCTGACTATCCAATTTCCATGTTCAATGAACCCTGAGATCTGGGTCAAAACCATAAAATAGGCATTTATCTTTAAAAGTACAGATTAATATGAGCAAGTGTACTATGTTTAAACCAAAACTGAAATTAGATTTTGATCAAACTAACTAACAGTTGAACATGTGCACAGACAGGTAAACATTTACCCCCTCTTTATCCTATAAAAAGGCTCAAATTAGGGTGTAACCTGCCTAATCCCACCTGAGTATTCTGACATCCCTTTTTAACCGACACATTTTCATGGTCCCAAAATATGCCTGTTCTTGCTGGAAAACCCTGAATATTCCGAAACCCTGCTTAATTCAACATTTTTTGGTCCCCCAGTGTGTCGGATTACACAGGTTGCACTGTAGATTTATAAAGGGCAATTACTCCAATACAATATTAATTGATGATTTCAGTCATATTGGTATTTTTGTAGATCTTGTTTAATTTTTGCTGTTTACAGTTTCGGTCCATCTATAATATTAAGACATCATATAAATAGGCAAAAATATTATAATTTGTCAAAAGTCATAATTTAAGAGCAATTATTTGAAAATTGTGCTCATGATTTAAGAAAACTGCTTTGATATTTTCTAACATTTTAGCCATTTAAACAGCAATCTTGGTACATGAACTTAATCATAATCCTTACACAATAATCTTAACTTACAGATTTACCATCTTCACATGTTAAGTTAAGATTAATTCAGATTTTTTGTTGGAGATTGAGAAAAATTCAAAATATGACATGACAGATGACTCCATGTGACGGCAATGACTTTCATAGGCTAAAAGCGAAAAAAGAAGTATAATTGTCAACTAGACAGCAATTATCCAACATAATTCACACTAAAAGCAATTTGGTTGTACAAGATATAAACCTACCATTTCTTGAGCTAGTTCCATGCTAAATTCACTATCTAATTCATGACTTTCAGCACTGACGGCTCTCATAGCAATAGTACCACCTTGGAACTTTCTTTTGATCTATAAAAAAAATAATTAAAACTAGAAAAAACTTTTTCTGTGTTGCATTTTAGTGAAAAATAACTAGCAGGGTTCAAGAATATTTTATTTTTTTTAGATTTTTCTTTATAGTTTTCTCCTGTGTGTATAGGATTTAAAAAAATCTGCAAGTATTAAAGTTCTTAAGTACAACAGTAATGGGCTTATTAAAAATATGCAGTTTATATACAAGACATTATAACCACAATAAATAAATTTGTAAAAATCACAGGAAATGAGTATCTATTACATGTATTAATTGGTGAAAAACACTTCAGCGTTAAAAAATCTTCCTCTATGTTATATAATTGTACGATATCTTTTTATAGGAAGAAATACAAATTTGTATAACACTTTTCTATATAAATTTGAAGAATTAAATTATGAGCCCAAAAATGTATCATCACTTTACAGTACAATCTAATCATTAAAAATTTCTTCAGAGAATGTACCATTTCTCACTAAGTTGTAATGGGCATGCTTTGAATTTTATCATGAAAAGGTATACAAAATAAACAAACACTATTTGCACCATGTTAAGTAGATGACAATTGTTAGTACATCAACTTCACGAACTTAGTAAAATAAAACAACTAAAATACCTCAGCTAAGAAATTATAAGACTGCTGTTTTCCAAACTCTGGTTTAGCTGCACATAAATAAATAATACCATTGTCTACCACACAGTGATACAGATAACTACAAAATAATTAGTACAGTAAGAAATGGGATCACAACAAAAGCTCCAAGCAATGGCAAAATAGAATTATATCTAACATCTATTTCTTAAAATTTCAAATATACTGTGGACTCATTATCATTTGTTGGATACCAATTTTCGTCAGTTTCGTGGATACAATGTTCAACAAATTACAAATCTTCTATGGTTTTATGAGCACAGTTGACAAAACCCGAAATCAAAATCTCCTCGAAAATGAAAGTTTTCCTCAATCCACGAAAATTAATACCCACGAAAATAAACGAATCCACAGTAACACATGAATAGGAAAAAGAGAATTTTTATGGCCTCAGATATCACAGACTGTTGTTCGTCAGTGGTGTTTTCTGTGTAGTGTTTTGTATGCTATTGTTTATCTTTTATGTTTATCTGTAGGCTATGGTGTTTTCTGTGTAGTCTTTTTTTCTATGGGTCCTTGTTGGTTCTGTGGACTGTTGTTCATACAATTTATTTTGGTGGTAATGACCATGGTTTTTGTGTAGTTATTTGTGGACTGATCTTAAGTCTTTGTTTTTTCTGTGCAATATTTCAGGACTGTTTGCCTTTGTAGTTTTCTCGGCGCAGGACGTTTGCGCTTTTTAATAGGACATTTGCGCTTATTTTTTTGGACACTTGCGCTTTAAATCATAGGACATTTGGGCTTTTTAAAAATGGACATTTGGGCTTTTTACATAGGACATTTGCGCTTTTGCAATATTTGGTCTTTATGACTATCATCCTCTTTTATCCAGACTTGGGACCCGCATGTTTGACCTGGCATAGTTAAAGTCATATTTTTATTTATGGTTTAAAGTTTAAAAAATCATTTCATAGCACATTTCATAGCACATTGATAAGGTCAGTTTTTGCTTGATATCTGAAGCCCAAGAAGTGAACAAATTTAGTTATTTTTATCTATTGTTCTGAATGGTAATAAATAATCATTCAGTTTTTCTTTCTCAATTCTTGACAGGGGAGTATGTTCATCATTATAACGAATCTTAATGTAATTCACAGACTGTTGTTAATTGATACTCTTCAAAAAGATGATAAAAAATATATACAGCATGAGTCAAGAAGAAGCATGTAAGGATTCTGGACCATTTTTCGTACTAAAGAAAAATATTAGTTAAATTTACGTGATGATGACTTCTCATTAAAATAACAAGTAGACGACTATAGGTAAAAAGCGCAAATGTCTGGTCAATTTAATACAGGTGTAACAAAATTAAAAGCGCAAATGTCCATAGTATTTGAAGCGCAAATGTCCTATCGTTTTACAGGTAAAAAAAGCGCAAACGTCCTGTGCCCAGTTTTCTGTAGGTCATGGTGTTTTCTATGGGTCATGGTGTTTTCTGTGGGTCATGGTGTTTTTCTGTGTAGTGCTTTGTGAACTTGCTACAATGTTTTATTGATAGTCTACACCAAGTTTATCAACAGTTAGTTAACATGGTTAAAATCCCATTCCAATTCAAACTAGTTTGCATTTGTTAATATAAAATATCAGTAATTTGGATCAGAGTCATCAGACGGTTTCGTTATGGTCAGGTATAAATGTATATGAGGTGATAGGAAAAGTAAACTCAAATCACACATGGTGCACTATCAAAACAAACATGCATTTAGTTATACAACACCAAAACAAATCACAACATCTCTATAAACAACATTACCACATCATATATCCATCTCATCAAATGTAGGTACTGTCAAACATAACAATAAGAAACTATTGAATATTGGTACAGAGTATACAGATTGAAATAAAAAGTCAAAGTTAGTTATAGTCCATCTGATGTCCATCTATTGGACGTATAGATCCTATGTCCAAGCTTTTCTGTCAAGGATCTGATAAAACTAGGTTCTACTCTTTGTTCTAGTTACTATTACATCAGCTAATTTAAATTTCTACCTTCAAATTTAAGAGTTGTCAAAATATTTAATCCTCCTTTAGAACAGATGTTCCACTAGAAACTTTGTTATAAACAATGTCATAATATCTGTTCCTGTTGGAACAATACTCTATATCTTTTAATTCCTTTAGGAACATGTAATATCTATTGCAGGGGAAATAATATTTCAGAATATCTTTTTCCATTAGGAACTAATTTTATGAAGGAACTTCTATTTTGTGACAGTGTATCATAACTACAAAACACAAGGATCCTTTAAGGTTTTTAAAACAGAAAGTAGCTAGAACAGAGCATTTTCAGATCCTTGCCAGTGAAGAAGGAACATACCTGTAGGACAAATCAGATTGGAATATTGCTTAAATTGCACTGTAGAATTTAACCAAAAAAAATGATCTTCATTTTTAAAGAAATTTTCCTTTGCTACTTAATTAACTTATGATAATTATGCAGAGAGTGTGTATAGATATTTCAATCGTGACAAGCAGAAATTGAAAACTCGTTATTGTTCAAAAACTACATGAACACTTTTTTTTTTTTGTGCATCCTACTTCATTTTCCTGCTTTTTCCTATTTTTTGTATTTTAATTGTTACACAGTTCACCAGAATTATTTGCCCTATTCATATGAATTTTTCTGAATTTTGGAAGCCAATGCAATGCATATCGCCATATGGTTAGTTGAGCTAAAAAAAAACTACTTTTTTCAGTACAAAATAATTAATAATCCTATACAGCAATATTTCTAAAGTACTAATATTAACCAACGGTAGAGAATATTTTCTACTATCATAATACAAATGCATATCGTTACAGAAACAAACTAATGGTAAGTCTGTCCAAAATGTTATCTGAATGACAGATGACTCTCGCAAAGTACAACTCTGTATACAGAATCAATTACCTGCTAGATTTGTATGTTGTCTTCCCATCATTCCTTGTCGGAATATTGGGTAACATTGATGTAACCTCATTCTCAAAAGACCCTCCAGCATTTGCTTGGCTACAGAGAATGGTTGTACCACGTGCAACACAACTATATAAGATTGTCATCTGAAATTAAAAATACAACCTCAAAAATATTTATGGAATATTTTTCATGAATTCATATAGCTGAAAGGTAGATGAGTTTTTTTTCTGTTCAAAAACTCAAACAGTTATTAAAACATGTTAGGTAAATGAACTATTTTGTCATTGCATGATGAAAATTTTAAATTCTTTTTCCAAGATGACTTTTATCTTCCCTTCTGTGAATAAATTTACTGTTTGGACTTTAAAAAGTGATTATGAGTGGACCAAGATAATGATGATGATTTGGTGCTTAGGGTCCAGTTGCAAATACTACAAGCATTATCGGATGAGAATATGCTCCTAAAATATGAAAATTAACCCTACTTGGTGCTAGACTGCATGGGAGTCAAATTTCTTTACCAGGCACATTATTCTGACTTTTGAGTCAACCAGTCTGTGGGTCTACTCATAAAATCCAGTTCTTTATTGGATAAATAACACAATCCAGTGTCCTAAATTGATACATAAATTTTGTACATGGACATTTATACTAGGATTGTCAGTCTGGCAGGTTGGTACCTCTGTCAACGTATATTTGTTCCACCTAACAGAAGTACTAGTGGAAACTTTGTTATAAACAATGTCATAATACCTGTACCTGATGGAATAATATTCTATACTATTTATTCCATTAGGAACATCTACTGTAATATTTATTCCTGTGGAAATAATATTCCAGAATATTTTTTCCATTTGGAACTTATGTTATGAAGGAACTTCTATTCCGTGACACCTCACTTGTCATGCTTGTGAGATTTTTTTCAAAAACACACATTGTATAAATAGATCCATATTTTTGTCAAAAAGCAAATGTCTTTTAGCAATAGTATTTCAGGCCATAAAAAATATTCATTAAAAAATAAAAAAGACAATAATTTGTTATGAATGATATACCATGACAGGAATAGTGTGTCCATTCTTTATTAAACGGCATTATTCCTACACATTTTTCCAAATGTGTTATGTGGAAAAAGTCAATGCCATTGTCGTATAAGATGCATATCCCGTACAGAAATTGCTAACAAAAGCACATAAGTTTCACATGTGAAGCACATGAGATGCAAGTAAGAATTGTATGCAAATCAGGTTGCTCATATGTGCAGTTTGGTAGTTCAAACCTCAGGTGAGCTTTTATCATCCATGTTAGTTTTATGTTAGTTTTGTTTTTTGAAAAGTTTTTCCATTCTTCTAACAACTCAAAACTAACCTACATCATTGCTCATATGAGCTTTTTCAAAATGACATGCCCAGTCATGTTCTTCCTGTAAATTCAAATTCATGAAAAGCATGCAATAAATGGAGGTAGATGGATATGGAAAATGTTAAGTCCTATATTGTGCTATTTGAAGAAAGGCATTGTTGAAATCTGATAAAATCAGTGTGGCTGTGGTTAATTATTTGTAAGTTATCATTTTTATTTCATTATTTTCATTTTTGTGTCAGATTTTGAAATATATTACAATTTTAATTAGTCCTTTATGGGAATATATATACAGGTTGCTTCAAAATAAGTACTACATGTATAAAGATTTTTCCTTTTTAAACTTTTTGAAATACAGTACTTATTAATCAAAGACATTCATTGTGTACTAAACTTGCAAGTCCCTCTATTAGTTTTATAATGTAATGTTATATTATTGTTTTTAGTCATGATCATGATTATTGTTTAAATAAAAAAAAAAAATGATATGAAAATCATAATTAACTGACAATAATTAAAGAATAACTATTTTAACATGATGTTTTGATGCCAATACTATACATGTCATATATGCATTTGTAACTTTTACCTGTTTTGAAAATTGTATATTTCATAACAATTTTTTATTTCATTATTCATGTATGTGTGTCTGTTTGATATTTTGTAATTGTTTGTTATATTTCATTGTATTTTATGAGGGCCTCAGGGAAGATTAGCTTTACAGCTAACTGTGTAACCCTCTTTAAATAAAGAATTATTATTATTATATTATTATTATTATGTTTCAGTTATTTTATTTTCAACTGAATTATTTAAGATTTTCATTTAAATTTGAAAAATATTCCTTTTTTAAAGCAGCCATTTTGTTTTGGACAACTATAATATTCACGTGTGCAACATGTGAGCAACTGCTAATATGAGCAATCTAATAAAATGCACATGTGAAACAAAAGCTCATATGAGCAGTTGCACGTGAGGTTTTTAACATGCAAATTAGGTTAGTTTCATATGTGCAATTTTTTTGCTCACAAAATTCTCACCTAATTTGCATGTTAAAAAACTTGTGTGCAATCATGTTAGTTTCTAACGTGAACATCTTATGTGCAACATGTTAGCACTTTTTGGTAAGGGATCAGGCATTAAATCAGGTCAGTCTAGAGTGCTCATAGATGCAGAATATTTGAATTTCTGGATAAAATTTCTTTTTAAAGCTCCAATATCCCTTATAAATGAATCTTTACCCATGATCAGATGATAACTAAAATAATTAAACAGAAAAGATCTGGTGTGTAGTTTGTAAAAGCCTGGAACCTTGCCATCCATCCATTTCCATAGCTTATTTGTATTAGATCAGTGACAGGGTTTGAAACCTTTTCTTGTGTTTCCATTCAAACTCAGATCAATACTTTATTAATCTTCAATATTGACACAGAATTATGGAAATTGCAGTAAACTTCATGTGATAATATTAACACCTAATTGTGCACTCCCCTTCTAATTATGTACAACTGTAACAGTAAATTTAGTCCGGTAGTAAAATCTGTCCGCCAGACTTTTTTCCCTAGGAAAACCAGTCCATGATCATTATTTTACTAGGAATGTAAGTCCCAGGACAATTTGTCCTAGGAAAATAAGTCCATAGGTAGTAAAATATGTCTGGCACATATTTTCCTAGGAAAAGTTGTCCTAATATGTTATACTAGTATTTTTTTTTTATTATTTTATAACAATTATTGAAAATTAAAACAGAATCATATTTTTAGTTAAGATTTGAAAGTTTCATTATTTTTTCCCATTTAAAATAAAGAAAAGTGACTTTGTAACCTAGGAATGTTAATGACATGGACACGATGTCCTAGGAAAATAAGTCTGGGGACATATTTTATTAAAATATAATACACACCTCTATAACTGAATATTGAAACATAACATTTATATTGATATTTTAAAATAAAGGGCATGGACATTTTACCTAGGAATGTTATTGACATGGACACGATTTCCTAAGAAAATAAGTCTGGGGACATATTCATATACAACTGTAAAACTGAATATTGAAACATGAAATTTTTATTAATCTTTTGAAAAAAAGGTCTGACATTTTACCTAGGCAGTAGCAATATTATTGAAATGGACATGATTTCCTAGGAAAATTAGTCCAGGGACATTCATGTCATCAAATTTTTAATGCTCAAGCTCTTGATCCGAACAATATTTTAAATCATCAAAATTGCATTTTCATGTAAATAATTTGTTTCATTAAAACGTTCCTTTTAAAATACAGGACATGGACGATTTTTACCTAGGAATATTAATGACATGGACAAAATTTCCTAGGAAAATTAGTCTGGGAACATAAACTTTATTAAAAGAATTGATACACAACTCTATATAACAATATCAAAATATAACATTTTTGTACATTACAAACTAAAGGGCATGGACGATTTTACCTAGGAGTATTAATGACATGGACATGATTCCCTAGGAAAATTAGTCTGGGGACATACATTTTATTAAAAATATAAACAAACAACTCTTATAAGTTTCCATTGTTTAAACTTAAATGATTTGATTCATTAATATTTTTCCTATAAAGAGGACATGGACGTTTTTACCTAGGAATATTAATGACATGGACTACAACTCCTAGGAAAATTAGTCTGGGGACATAAATTACTAACATCGGACAAAAAATACTAGTAAATTTTGTAACCATGGACTTTTTCTACTAGTTATATGTGTCCACCCAGACATATTTTACCAGGACAAATTTATCTTTTACACAACCTCCTTGGTCCAACCATATTGGACGGTTGGACAACTCATCCCATTAAAAAAGTTTGTTAATTTTAAAACAAATGCTAAATCATCAAACAAACCTTATTTCCAGTTTTGTATCTGTGTGTTGTAATAAATACCCTGAAGGAAATGTTTTAAATTTGAGAACATAAATATAAGTAAAAATCTTATCAGCAAATATGTTACAGGTGGTTTTTATCTCACTTCCGGATTACGACAAGACAAATTAACACATGTCCCATTTACCAGTATTTGTACTTATTGTAACGTTTATGTTAAAATCATTTTGTGCATTAAATTAGCATACTTTTCAATCAATTTGTGTTTCAGATATTGGTCAAAGTGGGTGGTGTCATCCTTCTTGATAAATCCGAGGTGTTCTGAACTAGTTTCACTTTTGATTTCCTTACAATAAAAGGACAAAACAGAGAAGTTCCGAAAAGACAAATGGCGGGAAATTGGTAGATGCTGATGATGGAGGAATGTTGTTCTGGAGCTGAACACGGTTGTTTGAAGCAAAAATATCGACATATAATTAATAATGAGTATAAACAGATTAACTATATATATACATTTTTTTTTGTACTGGCACAGACAATTGAATGGTCCTGACTCCTGAGCCATGTGATCCTGGCCTTAGTAGCATTAATTAGGTTACTTTAAAAAATAATTCATTCCATTGCATTACATCTATAAATTCAAAATTTTTATAGTTGGCAGTCTAAAATGACAATGACATATGATGTGTATGATTTTTTTTTTAATTCAATATATGATATATAATATTGAAAATAAAACGTGCTTTGTTTCAATGCGAAAATGTTTCAAACAGTTTCAACATCAGTTTGATCCATGAAATTACCTCAAACAACCACACACGATTTGAAATTACTAGAGTTTTTATGAGAAATTTTCAAACAGTTACAAAAAGGTTTTTACCTGAAATTTGGTGGCAAGGGGTTGCAGACAATGTACCAGTGTGTTCAAGCCCGATTACAACAATCATTGGGGGGTTCCGATCCCGGATCCCGCTTACTGTTTTGTCGGATTCCCGTATCCCGCTTACACTATAATCGTAAGCAATTCTCATTTTTTTGTCATTTCCCTGGTCCCGCAAGACCTCATTTCCCGTTTTCAAAAAATCGACAATCCCGCGTCACGCTTAGACCCCAATGAGACCCACATCATTAGTACTTGCATGATATATGATTTAAATTTATAAAAAGTTAAGATTACTGTAAAAACTTGCATGAAAGGTTATCACAAATTATTTTTACTGATAGCACAAAAGAGGTGGTCAGCATATATGGTACATGCATACACATAGCTATTAAATTTACCGAAAAATGTTTAAATACCTTTTGGACAATTTCAAAATTATGTTTCAAGAAACAAATGATAAATACATATATTGAAAGGAATCCTTTCCTTACAAAGTTGACCAGAAAAATGATACATTAACTTTACTGTTACATACAGTTAAAAATTAAGAGAAAAAATGATTGTAGTTGTACAGTCAAACCCCCACCCTTTCAGTGCACACTAGCATATTGAATGCTTCAGAAATCCAAAAATTAAGACAGGAAAGCCTTTTATAATATATATTTATGAGTAAAAAAACACATTTTTCTGAACACTATGTCATAATCCATTAAATTATATTTTTCATTATTAAAAATTATATATTCTAGTATGATGTCTTCCTTTTGCAAAGAATGAATAAGATTTTAACAGCCATTGACAGTAGCAGAAATTGTTGATGTCTTTTTTGGAGAGTAGACGATGCCATTCCAAGCAATTCAACAATTCAAGTAAGTTTTAAAAGTAGAACTATTATAAGTGAGGTATGGACACTCATCAGATTTATGAATCAAGTATTCTTGGAAACCATCTTTCCATAACATTCTGAACCTATGTGACCTACAGTTGTTGAAATCCTCAGCTTTGGTCTCTGGTGGATAATTTACTAATTGGCAATCACAAAGCATCTCCTTTAAATATGCATGTAAGTCTCAGATTTTAGTTTGATTGTCTAACAAAGCACTGAGGTTTTTGCCATCTCATCTGTCCAAAACTTTTTTAAAAATGTTTAAAATTTTTTTAAACTACTTGGCCACTTAATGAAATGTAGTCTGAATCATTGCAATTGGATTTTTTTATTTTTATTTTATAGAACAACGAGAATGGCTGTCCTCATTTTAATTGAAATATATAGGACTTGTGGCTATTATGATACAACCTTTAAATGACATGAAAGATATGTGCAAAATTAAGATTTTGAATATTAATCTGGTTTACATAAAACAATCATCTCAAAGAATTTATTATAATTAACCCTTAGACTGCTACGCGCGACTATTGTCGTTCCGATAGAGCAGTCCGCTACTGCTACGCGCGACTATAGTCGTTTTCCGTAACTTGTTTGTTTACACAGTTACCATGGAATGGGCGGAGTCAATATTCATGAGATTGCGGCAGTTTCGACTTGTATAGATTCTGATTGGTTAAAAATCTGCGTTCTTTCGAGTGTCTCTTGACTTTAAATCAGGTATAAGCGATAAAACCGAAAGTGAAAATTTTTTATGAAAAAAGTGACAAAATGGCGGATATTATTTGGAGAAATGGCCAACACGTTCAGAAGTATTTCAATGATAACAATTTAACAGCCGCGGCCGATAAAAAGGATTTGGACGAGAACAGAAGATATAATAGATGGAAATAGAAATATTCTATCAAAACTGCGAACAAAAGACTTTTAAAGCGAGAACCACCGGGATTCCCAGACCTTGTCCAAAATGGATGACATGAAACAGGATTTGCGATGTTTATCATTTCGCCTTTCAAATGTGAATCAATATTGACTGACATCGATAGATCCGAACTTTAAGTTTGTCAAGATTATTTATTGATGAAAGCTATAACAATGAACTTGTCGTATAAATATATTTGTACATGGAAGTAAAAGTCGGCGCAGTGAAAGTCGGAGGAAAATACCGGAAAATATTTGCATCAAAAAGGCTGTTGGTTCTAGAAGAAACTTTTCTTTTTTGATAATCACAATGGAACTAGTTCATAAAAGAGATTTTTATATATTGGTTCAATTCTGAAGTCATGGATACTTTTACATTGATGGATTCGTTAATAAAACATGAAAAAAATAAGTTTACCTTTGTTTACCTCTATTTGCACCTGTACAGGTAAAAAATGACCAGAGACTCGAACAAAAATAAAATAAATAAAAAATACAGAATCTAACAATACTTTTTTATATAACTTTTATTGATGAATATTCAATATTTACAAAGATACAGCAATTGTAAGTGGACATGTTTATTTCATCAGTGATCAAAATTTTATTCAGCAATACACAAAAGTACAATAGAAATGAATGCAGCAGTCTAAGGGTTAAAAGATTTAAATTTGGTTTTGTTGTCCTTTTATTTCTTTTTTTCCAATTTCTAACTGCTTTATTCCATTAATACAGGTAGAAGTAGGATACCAGGAGAATTACAGTTATGATGTAGTTCTATTGAATAAAATATCCAACAGTTGCCTCCCTTACCACACAGTATGGTTACTTACAAGAAATAATTAGGTTTGGAAAGATTAATTAAGTGTAGCAGTAAACAGTTATTTTAATAAGATTCTTAATTAAAAATGCATTTTATGAATATAAAATAAAGCAGGTATACTTCAGTGATGAAAATAAGTTTTTAATTAAGTGGGAACCTATAAAAGAAAATTAAATACACATGATAGGAGTATTTATAGTAAATGCTTACAGACTCAAAGGTTTTATCAATGACTTCGTAACAAATTTGTTCTGCAGAGTATAAAAATAGTTGATGGATTAAGAATGCAGGGAGGGTTGTGGTCATATTTGTAATGAGAAGAAGATCAGATAACAAGGCCAACATTAAAAATAAATATGTTTATGATTTCTCTAGAGCTGTCAAACCTATTTTATATGCCTTAAAAGACCTACCCCAAAGTTTTAAGTAGTAAATTCTGACAAAAGTTGCAGGTCTGTCTTTATAGTAAAAATAAAAATTGGAGCATAAAAGAGGAACACATTCTTTTTTTTTACCTACACTATTTTTTATTAAAGAAGGAAAATCCAAACATCCATTTATTTGGCCTGGCCTCAGATAAAAGAAGACTGTTTATATATATATATATATATCTGACAGAAATAGCATAAATTTGTCAAATATTTAAAGCATTCCAAGTACACTGTAAAAAATAGGTGAAGATATTTGCAAGAAATAAGCCAGACAGCATCATTTTTAGAAAGACTTCAAATAACAATAATTCATTTAATCTAATCTCTATTAATTTACTGGTACATGTATCTGTACTGAAAATTTAAGTTTGATTTTAAATTTGAGGTTATAAGTCAATCTGTTCTCCGAAAGATATGAATTTTTCTCTCATTTTAATGCTTTAGGAAAATGACCTGGAAACATAACATAGTTTTAGAAAAATACTTTTGGAAAGAATGATAGTCAAAATTTGCAAATCCCTTGCCTGCTTACTTCATCAATTAGATGTCATGCCTCAGGTGCAAGAAAATTTTAAATTGTCAAGAAACAAAAAAAAAATGATTAAAAAATAAAGTCATTTGACAATTAGAATGACATTGGTTGATGTTGTATAAAGAGACCGATTTGAATCTATAAATGAGCGTTAAATTTTTTAGTTCCAGATCAATTTATTTATAATGATGCTATATCCTCTGTTTGTTTCTTTAAGGTTGTTGCCCTCTGTTTTGGGACAGTTTAAAGTTTCTTTGTTAATCAGCATACAGTGTAACAAATAACAAAAAGAAATTTATATCAGAATATAATTTTTAAAGCCTGTTAAAATCATAAAAAGCACGATAAGTAATAATGTTTGGGTGATTAGGTTTATTATAAGAGTTCGTCTAAATATTTTCAAAATTAAATTCCCGTTCAAAGTTTAAACATCATGGATATTTAAATTTTGTTTAGTTTAAATTGTATTTTCTCGACTTTGAATAAAGCAGATTGCCATTTTAGTTATTTGAGTAAAATTATATTGTTGAGGTTATTTGATCCTAATCTCATAAATAAATAAGTCTCTTCACAATGTTGGCCGAGAACAAACTTTGTGAAATATTTTTCTAATTTGCCTATAGAATATTTATTTATATTCTTCATGCTTCAAAAGATATTTAATATGTTGATAAAGTATATATTGTTAAAAAGATTAGTTATATTTTCACCTTCTCTTGCTTAAAAAGTCGCAAAGTATTTTATCAGTCAAACCCTTTTATAACAAAGGAAACGGGTCTTTTCTTAAATGTTAAGTTTTATTCAAAATCAGTCAACTGGAAGAATATGGGCAAAATCTAAGTTCAGTTTTAGATATTAATATTGGTGTTACATTTTATTGATAAATTTAAAGATTGAATTGAATTATGTCTGTGTTTTTACTATGTAAACATGATGGAATTCTTTATCGCATTAAGTGGCGAGTTGAAAATAAATTTGTTTATTTTAGAGTCTATTATATGGAACATGCTATAATAGATACTTATTTATTGGAAAAAAAGATTGGGATTTCATTTGCACATGACATTTAAAATTTAGTCTTAAATGACTAAAACATCAAAAGTTTACATGGTTTATTTCCCATGAATGAAGTAAAACTAAACTAAACAATGTAAGAATACACTTTGTTGTAGACCTAATACACATGTGAGGACTTTTGGTACTTTATAAACATCTTGAGACTAGTATACAAGAAAGACTGGAAAATCTTAGTCACTCAAAGCTCCATATGTTTTGGCACTTATAGAGCTACAACACTTACTTCACTCATAACTCCATAAGTTTTGGAACTTAAGAGATACAACATTTACTTCACTCAAAGCTCTATGTGTTTTGGTACTAAAGAGCTACAATATTTACTCCATCTCAAAGCTCTATGTGTTTTGGTACTTAAGAGCTACAATATTTACTCCATCTCAAAGCTCTATGTGTTTTGGTACTTAAAAGCTACAATATTTACTCCATCTCAAAGCTTTTTGTATTTTGGTTCTTAAGAGCTACAATATTTACTCCATCTTAAAGCTCTATGTGTTTTGGTACTTAAGAGCTACAATATTTACTCCATCACAAAGCTCTATGTGTTTTGGTACTTAAGAGCTACAATATTTACTCCATCACAAAGCTCTATGTGTTTTGGTACTTAAGAGCTACAATATTTACTCCATCTCAAAGCTCTATGTATTTTGGTACTTAATAGCTACAATATTTACTCTATCTCAAAGCTCTATGTGTTTTGGTACTTAAGAGCTACAATATTTATTCCATCTCAAAGCTCTATGTGTTTTGGTACTTAAGAGCTACAATATTTACTCCATCTCAAAGCTCTATGTGTTTTGGTACTTAAAAGCTACAATATTTACTCCATCTCAAAGCTTTTTGTATTTTGGTTCTTAAGAGCTACAATATTTACTCCATCTTAAAGCTCTATGTGTTTTGGTACTTAAGAGCTACAATATTTACTCCATCACAAAGCTCTATGTGTTTTGGTACTTAAGAGCTACAATATTTACTCCATCACAAAGCTCTATGTGTTTTGGTACTTAAGAGCTACAATATTTACTCCATCTCAAAGCTCTATGTATTTTGGTACTTAAGAGCTACAATATTTACTCTATCTCAAAGCTCTATGTGTTTTGGTACTTAAGAGCTACAATATTTATTCCATCTCAAAGCTCTATGTGTTTTGGTACTTAAGAGCTACAATATTTACTCCATCTCAAAGCTCTATGTGTTGTGGTACTTAAGAGCTACAATATTTACTCCATCTCAAAGCTCTATGTGCTTTGGCACTCAAGAGCTACAATATTTACTCTATCTCAAAGCTCTATGTGTTTTGGTACTTAAGAGCTACAATATTTACTCCATCACAAAGCTCTATGTGTTTTGGTACTTAAGAGGTACAATATTTACTCCATCACAAAGCTCTATGTGTTTTGGTACTTAAGAGCTACAATATTTACCTTACCCTACATTTGTACTTCACTCAAAGCTTTTTTTGTCATTTACAGAAAGCACCATATGTTTGGCACTCGAAGAGCTACAACATTTACATCACCCAAAGCTCTATGTTTTGGCTTTCAAAGAGCTACAACATTTACTTTTCTCAAAGCCCTATATGTTTGGGCACTGAAATAGCTACAAGATTTACTTTACCCTAAAGATCTATATATTTAGGCACTTAACAAGCTTCAGCATTTACTTTACCCAAATATCTATAGTTTTGGCACTTAAAGAACTACAACATTTACCAAGAGCTCCATATGTTTTGGCACTTAAGAGCTGCAACACTTACTTCTTGCCAAAGCTCCATATAGTTTAGTATGAGCTTCAACATTGATTTCATTCTTATTTAATAGCAAGCAACAATGCCCACTTTTCTAAGAACAACATATCCCAATTTTCTTTGCTTGTTACAAACCCTATTTTAACCCAAAATTACATATCTTAAAGGTAGTCACAACATCAACATCAACCTTTTGGCATTCAAGAGCTTCAACATTTACTTCACTCCAAAGCTCCTTCTGTTTTGGCATTCAATTGGTCATTGTTAAAGGCTGTACAGTCAGGGGTGTGGAAATGCTATGCCCGACTCGCCCGACTTGTACATTTGAACAACCGGACAAGTAATTATTTTTGTCTTGGTTGCCCGTGGACAGGTAAAAAAATATACAACATGTACAAGACAAAGTTCAAATCCAAGAAAAACATAAAATTAATTTCAAAACGTATAAAGATGTTTAATTTATGTAAAAGAAACCTGAGACTGTGTTATAGTAGTCTCAGAAGAAACCAATCTTCAACAAGTAAAAACATCAATGTTCATGGGGGGACACACCTGCCACTATATGTAATGCTAAAATTCTGCCATGTAATGCTAAAATTGAAAGAAAAAAATTGTTTTCGACTTGTCGCGAAAAAAAAAGATTGTTTTTCGCCTCAGGTGAAAAAAAAAGATTGTCCAAAAAAAAAATCCATAGCCCCCCCCCCAGAAAATCAAATGGTTGCTACCTAACATTGCATTGGCTTGGTCCATTGACCCTGGATCCTCGATTAAGTTTTATCCATCATTTACCGGTTGTGTCATTTCTTTAAATTTTGTATCGAGATTCAGATTGACAAATACTTAATAAAAAGCTGGGCAAGCAAGACAAAAAGAATCATGAGTCGAGTAGAAAACCTTAAATGTAAACGGAGGACACAGAGTATTTAAAAAAAAGAAATCACTGTCCTCAAATTTAGTATATTATGTACCTACTGGCTACAATTTTTATTCCAAAACTGCTGCAAAATTGTTCTTTACATGTCATTTCATTGGTTGGTTTGCTGTTAGGTTTCTGTCCCACTGATGTTAACCCATTTTCTTCTTTCTTAATTTTTTACACATATTAACAAATGGATTTCATTCGTTTGTGATGCACAATAGTGTTAAGTAAGAATCATATAATCAGGGCAAGTAAATTTTTTTCCGGACAAGTAAAATTTCTAGTTTTACTTGCCCAGGGACAAGTGCTCACAACAAATATTTCCACACCCCTGACAGTGACCTATAGTTTATAACTTCTATATCATTTGTCTCTGGTGGAGTAATGTCTTATTGGCAATCATACCATCTTATTTTTGAATTATTACAAAGGATAATATAATACATGTATTACTGTCTGAATAAACAGGGAACATGGGGTATGTTTGGTTGGTCACAAAAGGTTCTTTAGTTGGATAATGTTGTATCTCATCAGAGGCGGTTTAGAGGGGGGCCCCCCTTTTTGGGAAAAAATTGGTTGATTATATAGGTAATCACTGAAGCATCACCGGAGCAGGCCCCCTCTTAGGCAGTCAGTGGGTCCCCACTTCTGAAAATTTCTGGATCCGCCACTGCTCATGTTAAGATTTTAATAACAAGACCTCAAAATGAAGCTATTTTGGCAATTCTACAGTTTTGCTATTAACCCAAGTAGTTCTTAGCTCTCAAGCTAATAAATAAGACAAAATAAAAAGAGAATACAAATATCTTGCAGACTTCAGAAGAACTTATCATTCTGTTTGATTTTAAATTCCAGTATCCTTATCATATCGTGTTGATATTAAATGCATTTATTATTGGGAATCCCAGATGATTGTCAGAGAAATGTTAAATTAATACATGTATTACAATTTAAAAACCATAACTAGAACATTATAGATATAAGTTAAAAGAAAAAGGAAGGTTTATTGGAAGGAAATTCCTGCTACAATTATCACCTTAATTTAGCATCTTTGTAATTTTTTGCATTTGAAGTACCTTCCCAAAGCTGTAAAGCTATACTTTAATGCAATTAAAATGCATTTTGCAATATTTTAAAAGCTTTGAAATTTTTCAATATGTTGAACGAACTTAAAAATTTCTATCACAAATGATTTCATATCTGGTCAGCAGCTCAACATTGATGTCAAAGAATGAACATATGAGCAATTTTGTTATCTTGTCAGACACCTTCTTCCTGTTTTCTGATACTTTGAATTACATGTTGGGGTATGCTTAGCACACAGACCATGCATTCTTGTTTGTTTGGTCATTGTCACAATCCAGAAAAATATTGTATTTTCACCTAGTAATTTTCAATGAACAAAATGATGAGATTTATGGGTAACATGTTTTTAATCAATTCTGACACATATTTTATGAAACAAGTGAAGAACCTTACGAAATGATATTTTGGTGAAAAGAGTTGTAGAAACTTGAACAAAGCCTTATGAAAACTTATGGAATGTGGATTAGAATAAGGGTCAGTAGAGAACTTTGAACATATTTATTTTTATGACCACTCTATTCTTTAATAGAGAAGAAAGGACATGGGGTAGCCATCCATGACACTAAAGCAGTGCTGTTATTGCTGTTCTTCATCTCAAAGTCCCAGTGAGATTTACCTGTCTGTTGTCATTAACTGAAATAACTTATTCTTATTTTTGATAAAGAAAACATACAAATTATAGACTTAAAAACCCTAAGTATCTTTTCTATATTACCATCATGTATTTTTTGGCAAAAGTGCAATGTCAATCAAAGTACATTTGACCTATATATAGACCTTAAAGTAATTTTGTTAAAACACTTTGAAAAAGAAATTTGTTATTCCGTTATTTTAATTAACTGTGAAATTCATTCAAGTCATGTTTTTAACAATTGTAGTTTCTGAAGAAGCAAAAAATTGAAAAATAGCAATACAGTTTGAATAATGAGCAAAGTCAACAACAAATTTAAAAAAAATGAAAATGTTTAATAAAGTAATGGATAAAAGCTTGATGCTATTGATTTTGGCCCGAAAGCCTTTCAGTAGCATCAGCTATCATATCAATCCTATAATGCTGTATTTTTGTTTTATTGATTTTAGCAACACTAGATATTAATGGCCTTTCTTTACATGAGAGTTGCTTGTGTACAATTTACAGAGAAAATTAATCATGGAGAGCAGATCGTTTGAATATCTCTGTCCATTACTGGTGTTATAAATCAATTGACGCAGGCATATAATTGGCATTGTCGTATCGGAAGGTTTCCATAGTCCACACATTTCTAAAGTGTTTTTATTTACCTGTAGCGAAATTATCTTAAATCAATCCGGTATCAGTAATAGCTTAAATGATGGCAGTCGAAAATTATTTCTTTCAATTGTCAATTGATTTTTCGTGTTGAGAATTATATTGTGAATTTTAAGCATTAATATTGATGTTACGAGACATAATAATTTAATTTCTAAGATTGTCAAGCACAGGAAAGTATAAAATTATATTTCCTGTAGTTCCTTAACATCTAACAACCGTATTATTCACTGTAAAGAGTTAATGAGTACACGATACTTGCTTTTCATCTAACCAATTCAAATGGCCATTGTAAGCCAATGTCATCAAGAGGCTTTCTTTGTCTTTGAAATGTACTTTAAAACTATTTAACCTATTTAAACAAAATGTAGGAAGAATATTGTTTAATTTAAATATTACAAAAAATTTATTCGAATTGGAATGTTTTCATTGTTTTTATTATGCTTCTGCAGTAATGGAGGGGAGGGGGCATTAAGTTTTACCCTTGTCTGTCTGTACATACATATTTTCGTCTGTACGTCCCAAAGTTGGTTTCCATTCTGTAACTTTAGTTTGCCTCAATCAAATGTTATGAAACTTATACCCAATGCTTATTATCACAATAATCAGACCAAGTTTGAGTTTTGGTGCTGTCACTTTTACTGTTCTAGAGTTATGCCCTTTACAAATTGAAAAATTTCTGGAAAATTTCAAAAATATCAATCAAGTAAATTTTTGTTTAAATTGGAGTTATCTGCCTTTGTCCAGGATTTTAGTTGACTACAATCGATGCTTTTTAAAATTGAGTTATCTTTCTTTGTCCAGAATAGAAGTTGAATCAACTAAAACCAATGCTTTATTATACAATGCAATGTTCAATTTTACTACCAACTGGTAAATTAAAGCAATCTTTACCATTCAGTGCTTACACACACTTTGATTAGAATTTGAGGGCAATGCCCCTTTACAAATGGAAAATTGCTGAATTTTTACGTTTCTGTTCTCTAAACTTTAGTTTGTCTCAACTGAATTTAATGAAATGTATGTTATTACCACTAAACTCAGTTAAAGTTCAAATTTTGGCAGCTTCACTTTTACAATTTCTTGAGTTATGTCCCTCTATAACGTTATATGGTAGCAGGGGCATCATCTGTGTCCCTATGGACACATTCCCCATTTATTTTATAATATAAAGCAAATATTTTCAAACTTAATAGGAATGCATAAGAATGAAAAGAAGATGTTAGGTATTCACAATCAAGTCAGCAACCCAAAGACTATAAAAATTCCAAAAAATAATCAAGAAAAATTGACTTGTAAACACACTAACCTTTATTTCTTAGCCGATTTTAATTTGAAAGATTGAAAAAAGAGTATCTCAATAAAGATAAGTTAGAAAACAACTGCTATATGATTTTATTTGTATGAGTTATTGACAAGATTAATTATGTAAAATAGCTGCTTTGTAAATGTGTACTCTCTTTCCATTTTTGCCAGATTTTGATAAAAATTTATTTATATGTAAGGTTTATGTCATTGGTTACAATGAAATGACGTGATTTCCTATTAAAATAGATTTCACTCCTTTGATGTTGTACAACAATTGGTGCTATCAAGACATTGTTGATGAAAATGCGTCAAAAGGAATTTGGATTGCGTAGAAAATATGTTTTATATACTCAAATGACAAAGTTTTGCTATAAATCAGGTGAACATGGACTTTCTATGTATTGAAGACTTATTGGTGGCCTTGGCTGTTTTTTCGCTCTTTGCTCAGGTTATTGTCTCATTGACACATTCCCCTTTTCTGTTCTCAATTTTTAAAAAGTCAGCTTTATAAATATCCTCAAATTCCTACCAACAGTCACTATAATTTTTTTTTGTCAATTATATTTTATGGATTTGTTATAAATGTGCACAAAGCATAGTTAAGTATCAATGCTAGGATTATTTCAATAATTTCATTAACATTATAATCACCAGAAACTTGTTTGAAGACAATCAAACTAATAAAAAAAGAGGAAAACCAAATGAGCTTCTGCTTTCCATAAAAAGCGTGTATTTGTATAAATCTAGGTTAAAGCTGCTTAAGGAAAGCTCATAAAACATAAATTCATTTTGGATTTTCTAATGCGAAAAAACTGTTAAAAGACTAAGATGCGAGTTTTAAGTGCGGAAAGTCCATAAAATAAAGACAAGTGTCAGGAAAGTGCTATTAATCGAAAGATTCTTTTATTATCTGATTAAAATATCGTTATTCATTATTACTGTAGGCTTTCTATTGTTGTCTTATCACTGTCCTTTAAACAAAATTACAGAGAAAAAAAACATAACGGAATAGAATTTTGTCTATTGATTGAAGAGGTTGACAGAGGGGAATTAATATAATATGGACAGATGTGATACACAGAGTTAATGGAAGTTGGTAGCGTAACATTGCCAATATCACGTTAATTAAGATGAGCTGTTGACATATTGCGAGAGAATTACCTTCACTTAGTTAAATTGATATATGATACATGCAGTTTAAATTCTTATTTGTTTTTCTCTATGAATTTTACCTGCGAAAGGTGAAAATGAGTAATGCTTGCTAAATATGAATAAAATTGGATGTTAGATACTGTGGGTTTATTATTAGTCGTTGAATACCAACTTTCATTTATTTTGTCAGTACTGGTGAACCATAAACCACCAAGTATCAATTTTCTTTAAGCTTGTATGAAAATTAATATCCATGAAATTACAATGTGGTATAAATCCATAAAAATTGGTACCCACGAAAAAAAATGAATCCACAGCAATTCTTAATGAGACAGCAACCTAATGACAAAAAACTCGCAGACATCCAGAGGTTAATATTTATCATCCATTTGTTCTTTTCATACCCGTAGCCATACCCATATTCAGGGGGGGGGGGGTTAGGACAAACCCCCCCTTGAAAACAAATAATGACTGTTAAAGTCAACCTTCTGTTCAAATTGTGACTGTTAAAGTCAAGTTTTTGAGGCCAAATAACCCCCCTTTGAAAATTCCTGGCTACGGGCCTGCTTTTGTATTGAAATTGTGAGAGAATCTAGTGTGAAAGTCATGCCTTGGTAATCTCAAAACTAGAAACCAACCTATTTTTACATATGATCTATTTATGCAACATTTACAAACAGAAAAACAATGCAAAATCCTATAAAGACCTAATGTTATATCTCTTTTCACAGGTGACAGCAATAAATGTTTAGCGGTGATTGAAAAAACAACTCACTATCAGAGCGGCAAAGAAGTCAAATGAAAGATGATATAAACCTTTCCAATATATTTTGTTTCACCTGCCATGACAGAAGCAAAGGCATTGAGGCTGACAACATAAGTCACAGGTGAGACCCTTGGCTAGGTGTAACATTTGAAATAATTTTATAATAAAAGAATAAGACATGGAAGTTGAAAACACAAATTGCAGGCATGATTACACTTTTAAAAGGTTTCATCTGTCTTGGTACAGATTACAATGATGGAAACCTTAGTAATGTTCAATGTCAGGGGGAGATGTGGGTCAATATAACAGGATTGTTTTACAGAAAGGAAGACATTACCCAAGTTGTATTAAAATTAACGAAGGAACAGGGTTAAGGTCATTGTTGTCACTGACAAGTCTAAGATCCTCTATCCAGAACATCAATAATAGACTTTTAAGATTTTTTAAAAAGAGGCAATTTTTTATGTTGTAAGTAGATATTAGAAGATGTGGTATGAGTGCCAATGAGACAACTCTCAATTCAAGTCACAATTTGTAAAAGAAAAATCATTATAGGTCAAAGAACAGTCTTGGCTCACACAGAACAGCAAGCTTTAAAGGGCCCCAAAAATGACTAGTGTAAAACCATTCAAACAGGAAAACCAACTGTCTAATCTCTATAAAAAAAAACAAAAAATGAGAAACTCTTATGAACCACATCAACAAATGACAACCACTTAACATCAGGTTCCTGACTTAGGATATATGTGCAATCAAATGCAGTAAGTTAAATCGATTTATTAGATTCCAACCTTTACCCTTACCTGAAACAATAGTGTAACATCACAACATAGAAAGATCTCTATTCAAAATGAACCATCTTGGGTTCATTGTATTTGCTAATATTTGAAAATTTTCAATTTGTTTAACACTTAAACTCAGTGGCGGATCCAGGGGGGGGGGGGGGGGGGGGGTTCGGGGGGTGCGCACCCCCCCTTTATTTTTGCCGATCAATGCATTTGTATCGGGACATATGTTTTGCACCCCCCCTGCACCCCCCCTTTGCCCTGGGTTAGCACCCCCCCTTTCGAAAATTCCTGCATCCGCCCCTGAAACTAGTGGTTCAAAATCAACAATACTTAGTATCTTACTATCAGCAATAAATCTATAGTAATACATAAAAACAGATAATAATGATCACTAAAAATAACAACCAACAAAGACGAGCAATAATGTAAAACACATGGTTTGGATAGCCTCACTTGGTATAGGTACAAAATATCGTAGGATTAAACTGGTTTTATACACAAACCTCCCACTTTGACTAGTTATACTCCACGCAACGAAGTTGCGGAGGGTATAATGTTTTTGACCCGTCCGTCCGTCCGTCAGTCCGTCCGTCCGTCAGTCCTGTTTCTTGTCATCGCAACTCCTCTCAAACCACACAACAGAATTTCATGAAATCTTTTCAGATAATAAGGACATACTATGTAGTTGTGCATATCGACGGGAAATTGTGATTCAATTTTTTTTTTCTAGGAGTTACGCCCCTTTGAACTTATTTACTTTAATGTACTACTGCAACAGTTTGTCATCGCAACTCCTCTCAAACCACACAACAGAATTTCACGAAACCTTTTCAGGTAATAAGGCCATACTATGTAGTTGTGCATATCGACGGGAAATTGTGATTCAATTTTTTTTCTAGGAGTTACGCCCCTTTGAACTTATTTACTTTAATGGTACTACTGCAACAGTTTGTCATCGTAACTCCTCTCAAACCACACAACAGAATTTCACGAAATCTTTTTATATGAAAAGGACATATTATGTAGTTGTGCATATCGACAGGAAATTATGATTCAATTTTATTTCTAGGAGTTGCGCCCCTTTGAACTTATTTGCTTCAATGTACTACTGCAACAGTTTGTCATTGCAACTCCTCTGAAACTAATTTTTCAAACATCTTCTCCTCTGAAACTACTGAATGGATTTGAATGAAACTTAGCATGATTGTTCCTTAGAGTATCCTGCACAAAGTGTGTGCTTCGATTTTTGATCCGTCAAAAAACATGGCCGCCGTTACTTAAAATAGAACATAGGGGTCAAATGCAGTTTTTGGCTTATATCTCAAAAACGAAAGCATTTAGAGCAAATCTGACATGGGGTTAAAATGTTCATTAGGTCAAGATCTATCAGCCCTGAAATTTTCAGATGAATCAAACAAACCATTGTTGGGTTGCTGCCACTTAATTAGTAATTTTAAGGAAATTTTGCAGTTTTTGGTCATTATCTTGAATATTATTATAGATAAAGATAAACTGTAAACAGCAAAAATGATCAGCAAAGTAAGATCTACAAATAAGTTTATATGACCAAAATTGTCAATTGACCCCTTAAGGGGTTATTGTCCTTTAATGACAATTTTTCACAATTTGTTCATCATATTTGCTAACTTTAAAAAATCTTCTCCTCTGAAACTACTGAATGGATTTAGATGAAACTTAGCATGATTGTTCCTTAGATTATCCTGCACAAAGTGTGTGCTTAGATTTTTGATCCGTCAAAAAACATGGCCGCCGTTACTTAAAATAGAACATAGGGGTCAAATGCAGTTTTTGGCTTATATCTCAAAAACGAAAGCATTTAGAACAAATCTGACATGGGGTTAAAATGTTCATTAGGTCAAGATCTATCAGCCCTGAAATTTTCAGATGAATCAAACAAACCATTGTAGGGTTGCTGCCACTTAATTAGTAATTTTAAGGAAATTTTGCAGTTTTTGGTCATTATCTTGAATATTATTATAGATAAAGATAAACTGTAAACAGCAAAAATGATCAGCAAAGTAAGATCTACAAATAAGTTAATATGACCAAAATTGTCAATTAACCCCTTAAGGGGTTATTGTCCTTTATTGACAATTTTTCACAATTTGTTCATCATATTTGCTACTGTAAATTCAGAAATTATTGCGTTCATTTATTATTGCGATTTTGTCATTTTAAATTAAATGCGATTTGAATTATTACGATTTTGAGAAAAGTCATGCTTAATTCAGTTAAGATATTACAAAATGCGAGTTTTAATTATTGCGTTTACAACTCTGTCGCATTATTCGCAATAATAAAAACCTCACAATAATTTCTGAATTTACAGTAACTTTAAAAAATCTTCTCCTCTGAAACTACTGAATGGATTTGGATGAAACTTAGCATGATTGTTCCTTAGATTATCCTGCACAAAATGTGTGCTTAGATTTTTGATCCGTCAAAAAACATGGCCGCTGTTACTTAAAATAGAACATAGGGGTCAAATGCAGTTTTTGGCTTATATCTCAAAAACGAAAGCATTTAGAGCAAATCTGACAGGGGTTAAAATGTTCATTAGGTCAAGATCTATCAGCCCTGAAATTTTCAGATGAATCAAACAAACCATTGTTGGGTTGCTGCCACTTAATTGGTAATTTTAAGGAAATTTTGCAGTTTTTGGTCATTATCTTGAATAAAGATAAACTGTAAACAGCAAAAATGATCAGCAAAGTAAGATCTACAAATAAGTCAATTTGACCAAAATTGTCAATTGACCTCTTAAGGAGTTATTGCCCTTTAAAGACTTTTTTCACAATTTGTTCATCATGTTGACTTACTTTAAAAAATCTTCTCCTCTGAAACTGCTGTATCAATTTCAGCCAAACTTAGGCTGAATGAGTTTCAGAGTATCTAGTATAAATTTTATATTTCATTTCCTTGTATGTCAAGAAACATAGCTCCTATGGCTAAAATAGAACATAGGAGAAAATGATTTTTTTTTTGGCTTTTGAAGAGAATAGGACGATTTAAAGAACATTTAAATAAATTGAAAAGCCAAAATAATCATTGATGAGAGATTAAACCAAAAAAATTCAGGTGAGCGATTCAGGCTCTTGAGAGCCTCTTGTTTTTCTAGGAGTTACACCTCTTTGAACTTATTTGCTTTAAGGTACTACTTCAACAGTTTGTCATCTCAACTCCTCTGAAACCACACAACAGAATTTCATGAAACTTCGTAGATAATAAGGACATACTACGTTGATGTGCATATCAACAGGAAATTACGATTCATATTTTTTTCTAAGAGTTATGCCCCTTTGAACTTATTTGCATCAATGTACTTCTGCAACAGTTTGTCATCTCAACTCCTCTGAAAACACACAACAGAATTTCATGAAATTTTGTAGATAATAAGGACATACTATGTAGATGTGTATATTGACAGGAAATTATTATTCAGTATTTTTTCTATTACAATTTTTTTTTCTTATACTTATTTAATTTCTCCAATGACAATGTGCATAGTGTATCTACCAACAGATGACCACTAATTAGAACAAGGGAACTGAAAAATGATTTAGAAAGCAGATTTAAAAAGTCGGCTTCATTAGAATATATTTTAGCACTGCTTCAAGTAACAAATTCCTTCACAAAGCACCCAAAACTAAACCTTTTCCCTTGCAGAATAAACCCCTACTAGTTTTATGAAGTTTCTTTTAGTTGGTCAGATATATTTATATTTTACCAAGGACTATCCAAAATGGGTATAGTAAACATCTTGACTTGGGTGACATAGCTTGTTTCAGGTGACCAAAGGTTAACCTCTGCTCTAATGGAGCAATTTGTATTTCAACACCTTATTTCTAGTGCAAGAACATTTATTGACTTGATTGAAGTTCATACTGTAAAAAATAAGTGAAATGATTATAGTTTGCTGAAATCTTTAATCCATAAAACCTTAAAATGAGCACTGATAAAAATTTGATACTGAAGAAATTTGTAGTGGTCAAGATAAAATCAAGCAATAAAATGCTTTGTACTGAAAACAGATACATCTGGTGGTACAAAAATACTGACAACTATATCATGGTTAATAGAATGTTAGGGTTTGAGAGAAAAAATGTGCTTCTAATTTAGCACTGATGAAAATTTGTATCAATACAGAAGATCAATGAGACAGCAAACTAACTACACAAGAAACCAAAGGTCAACTAGAGTTGGGACATCTGTGGCCAAATTTATCTGTAATATCACTAGCCTGTGATCACTAGGATTGTGAGTTCAAACACCACAGTCAAAAGGTGTTTTGTACTTCAATATTAAATGGCTTGGACTGGTTCCTCCATCCGGGAAAAGACTGGCTGCCATGATATAGTCATATGTTCTGAAGTGGCGCTAAACACAAAGAATCAATCAATTATCATTTAGAGTGGTTGCAAATATATAAAAATAAGAAGATGCAGCAGGAGTATGATTGCCAATGAGACAACTCTCTACCAGCCAAATGACATAGAAATTAAAAACAACTACAGGTGACTTTATGGCTATCAACAATGAGCAAAACCTGTATCTCATAGTCATAATACAGTCATCCTTTACACAATGTTTTGCTAACATCTTGTTTGACATAGTTTAAGCTCATTTATTTATTACAGAAAATAATCTGTATACATTATGTTAAATCTACAAAGTGTTTGGAGATATTCCAAAGATATTTTTGTTACTACAATAAATTATTTCTGATGTTATCTGATAAAGTGTGGATTTTTTATGATCTTTTGTAGGAAATGTTAAGTGATATTTTGTACAGCAAACAAATTTGTTGAATAATACAAAAATAAGTAAGAAAGTTGTGATTTGCACAATAATTGCATAACAAATAGATGCTTTATGGTGTTTTGATGTTAACAAATTACCAGATAAAATGTCTGTCTAATTTGAGACGGAGAATGCGATACAAAAATCCATTGAATTTTTGTTTTATTGCACTAATACAAAATACATTTAAAAAAAAGAAAAGAAAAAGTTGTTTAATGATATTTTAGTTAGTGAGTAGGACGTGCGTGAGTCAGTTGTACTTTGATTTCTGCACTTCCTCATTTTCAATTTGAAATTCAATTCACTTAATGTTCATACAGTGTTTTTTTTTCACTTAAAGGTAATTTTTAATGCCAAAAAGACAATATATGATCAAATTTGGCATTGATTTACATTCAGTGTAGATTAAACTATTATAAAGAAAAATTTTAGCATTCAAATTAGATTTATTTAGAAGAAAAATAAAAAGAGATACCCAAGGGTATTTATATTTCTTAAATCTGACGACTACAAATTAATGGTAACACCATTTCCGACAGAAAAAGGCACAAGGCCAACTATTTCATAAAATTTCATGCATAAAAGTAAAAATTTAGCGACATGTACCCCCACTAAAAATAGGAACACCAAGGAAGGATACACAGTTTCTTCTCCATTTGTGACACCAGACATACTCCGGCTATTGGGTTTATGTGTGCTGAATAATAGATAACAACCGTAACCTAGGAATAGTTTAAATCTAAAGATTCTATTGGCTGTCTGGCTGTCTTATTATTTCGTCCACACAACCATGTAGACCCACCCTTTCATGGATCTACATATATGGTTGATGCATAGTCTTTTTACATGTTCACTTCTTAAGTGGCATTGCTTGGTTTTCTCTAGAACTAACAGATACTAAACAAACTGTCTCTATAAGTCACAGAAAAACCGACAACATTGCCAAAAAGAGAAAAATTAGTCTTGGAAACAATACATATAAATCTAAAGATTGAAAAAAAAACCCTGCAAAAAACAGGGTTAAACTCAGTTGTTCTAAAAGTGTTAGCATTTCATACTTCACTAGTGAAATACTCTGTAAAATAAGATTTTTTTTCAATTAACTATAGATTGATTGATTGTTGGTTGCTTTACGCCATATAACTATAAAAGGGGGTCTTCTATTGAACAATAGGTACCATTTCCATTACTTTTTTCGTATCAGCTCTTGTAATAGAATAGAAATGTTTTTGTCATCTAACATAATAGTGCGTAGATTTACTACGTATTACAAACCTACAGAAGAATTTTTTCATGATTTTATTCATTTATCAAGACCTGAAACCATTTTACCGTCAGACAAATTTATCACAGTGATCTATTTGTCATTGGATAATCACAAGCAGATAATGTAAAGGATGACAAATGCATATATGTCTATGTAGTAATGAGAGAAAGGTTGCGATTGAATTGAAATCTACTTTTAAGAACTATCATTACAAAGAAGTTAGATTTGTTTCCGTAACAAAGATGATCTTAAAGTGTCTTAATGTTAGTTTGACCTTTGTTTATTTGGAATTGATGATTTCTTATTTCAAATATTTATTTATGTCATTGAAGCATATATCAAAATTTGTCTTCAGTATTTTGAAAGTTTCCAGTCAGCTTTTTTGCTAATAGATTTGTTATTGTTTGATTTTTTAGTTCCGACCGTAACAAGAATCAACAAATTTAAATATATCCTCAAACATTAAGAATTGAAAAGTAAGTCATATCCAAACTTTCAATACAATTTTTTCTGAGGTAAACTTGGCTTCAGGAAGTCATCTTTTATGTTTCTGGACAATTTCTTTTATGCCATAAACATTTATTTTTCCAAACTTAGTTTGATATTGAACCTTTGGGGTGGGCAAAACACCTTTTGATTGTGAGGTCATGGTGTCAAAGATCTAGAACACAACAGTAGTAAAGCTAGGCTAGTTTGCAGTTGATAACTTTTGAACCATTTAGCCATTGAACCTTTTTTAAACTTTATTTTTAAGTCTTTTGTTTCTGAACAATATCGTTTTTGAGCCATAATTTCAGCATAACCAAAAGTAAGGTAATAATGTACCATGGACTAATACAGACCACTATTTTGTATTGAGATCAATAGGTCAAGAGTCAAGGTTACAAGTAATGGATTGACTAATTGAGACAGTAGCTTTGTTTCTTGATATTTATATCTCCTTTAGTCAACAACTAACAGAAGGGGAGGGGTTGCAGCTTCATATTTGAAATAGGGAAGCTAAAGGTGGAACTTATACTGTAAACCAACTTATTTTCGCGGATACTTTATTTCGCGTTTTACCCTTTCTAGACCATTTCGCAGTTATTTATATTCGCGATTTTCTGTCTTACTTGATGAAATTTAATAAGGAATGATCCAAGTTTTACATATTCGCGACAATTTATATTAGCGTTATTTTGCTACTCGCGAAAGTTGCGAAAATAAGTTGGTTTACAGTATTTAACAATTACATGCCATAAACGATTACAGTACTCTTTACAAGAGGTTGGGGTGGAGTGTATGTCTACTCTACACCTGAATCGTCCACTGGGAACACCTGTCAATATTTTTCTGTACATGATTTTCATAGCTTTTGGGGGATTTTTTGTTTTTTAAACTGCCAAAAAAAACCACCATGACATACGCATGCAAAGTAAGAGACACAGGCTTCTGTGACACTATAGTGAGATTATTAATTTTTTTTTATTAATCTGTACTAATGTACTGTATAACTAATGTTTCCTGCACTAAGTCAATGATGTCTGACCTGTTTCCATAAAATTTGCATTTTTTGTTGTCTGGAGTAAAAATGATGTGACCAAGAATAGTATTACATGTACTGAAAGCTCAAACAGTGTTCCAGTATGCCAAATACAGCCTTTAAAATATAAATTAAATTCTTCAAATGTCTAATTTTTTACAACCCTGTATTAGAAATTTCCAAAACTTGGTATCTCCATATCTCTGTTTTTTGGAAAATGACTATTCTTTATAATGATAAATATATTCCATGATTAAAGATATTGATCAACGCAAATATATTTGACATTTAAAAAAAATAGATCTCAGGGTTATTTGAAAACAAACTTTAATGGGACTGTTCTTTGGTTGCCCCTTCACAGGAACAGATTTTATCTTTTGGAACTTTAAAATTATAAGGACTTACTTTCATAGATATAGATAAAAGGGAGTTAGAATAGGTCAATAAGACAGAAATTCAACAACAGTAAAAACCAACATGACATTTTCAAGTACATACAGAATAACTTGTGTGCATACTTAAAATTTTATTTTCTGCTTATTACAAAATATAGATTAAAAATGACTTGTGTTTTTTTTTTAAATCCTGAACAAGAAATCTCCATTTTTCAACAGATTATGAAAATGTTCCTATTCCTCATTATTCATATAAGGAAATAAAATATTGAACGATTTCATAGTAACAACAAAAATCCCACATCTGTATTATCTGCACTTTATTTGCAATAATGTCATAAATGTCAATTTCAGCAGAGTTATCTCTCTTTGGGTTGGTACAAATTAAAAATTTTACCAGTGCTATCATTCATATGCATACTTTCCATTCTGAATTTTATATTGTTAAAAAAATAATGATAAAATTGAGAACTGTTTTAGATTGTCTTTTTTAACCAGATTGATGTTTAGTTTCATTTGATATTCAGTTGTATGCCTTGCATGGTTTTCCATATTTCAAATTGTTTCTCAGTTGACTAGAAAATTGTAATTTTAGAAGAGTAATTATAAAAACACAGAATTTCAAAAGTTATTAATTTGATCATCATCTCCAGTTTTATGTCCATTTTGGAGAAAATTCAAGTTATAGATAAAAAAAGGTAGCAGGAATGAACAAATGTACTTGATGGTTCAACAGACCTAACCTAGCATCATCAAAAATAATAATTTTACAATTTACAATTTAGACAATCAGCAATAAAATCACATAGTCCAGTCAGCCTGACTTAGCACAAACTCAACATGTGATGGGTTAAAAATGATTTTACATATGCACAAGTTTCCCCTTTTTTTCTCTGGACCATACATGTCTTACAAGAAAACACACAAAATAAAATAAACTGGACTGTTCTGGTACTAACAGGATCCTCACTATCCTGAACCAGGAACTGAAAAGCGTCACATTATTTTGAAAGTAGAGTTAAAATGTGTTGGATGCTACAGGAATTACAGGAAGCAAACTAAAGTAGCCACAGAGGTTTGTTGTTTTTTTAATTTTTAATTTAATATACTTAGTAGGCAGTTCCAACTAAGTAATTGTACTAAAACGTGACAAAGAAAATGTAGAGGGCTATAACAAAAATAAAAATGTATAAACTTTGTATAATTTTAGAATTGTTAAATATTTAAAACAGTAATATTTTCAGTTAAATTTAACTCTAGAAGTATATTCCACTTTCAGCAAATCAAGAGGAAACAGATTAAAGTGTGACCACAGAAGACTGATGGAACGTTCAAAGAAGTCATTATGAATGAGAATTTGAAGATATTGAAGAAGATCCAGTTTGTTGATGATTTGTTAAATATTGGATTTGTAAAATATTTCTTTATCTTGACTATATGACATGCATGCACTTGTGGTCTGACAAAATTAGTACTGACTCTTTATATACATGTAGTATATTCCTACACTGATCTATATTCTGGACGGTTGATTAAGAAGTGTTGTTCATCTTCAACCATGTTCTGAGTAGTCTACCATTTTTCAATTGAATGGTTGTAATGGTTTACTAGTATTTTTATTTTTAGCTCACCTGGCCCGAAGGGCCAAGTGAGCTTTTCTCACCACTTGGCGTCCGTCGTCCGTCGTCGTCGTCGTTAACAATTTACATTTTGAACTTCTTCTAGAGAACCACTGAATGGAATGAAACCAAACATGGCATGAATGTTCCTTATGAGGTGCTAACCAAGTGTTGTTACTTTGTTGCCGATCCATCATCCAAGATGGCCGCCAGCCGGGGACTTAGTTTAACATAGGACCCTATGGGAAATGCATACAAATGACTTCTTTTAGAGAACCACTGAATGGAATAAAACCAAACATAGCATGAATGTTCCTTATGGCGTGCTGACCAAGTGTTGTTACTTTGTAGCCAATCCATCATCCAAGATGGTCGCCAGCGGGGGACTTAGTTTAACATAGGACCCTATGGGAAATGCATACAAATGACTTCTTCTAGAGAACCACTAAATGGAATGAAACCAAACATAGCATGAATGTTCCTTATGGAGTGCTGACCAAGTGTTGTTACTTTGTAGCCGATCCATCATCCAAGATGGCCGCCAGTGGGGGACTTAGTTTAACATAGGACCCTATGGGAAATGCATACAAATGACTTCTTTTAGAGAACCATTGAATGGAATGAAACCAAACATGGCATGAATGTTCCTTATGAGGTGCTGACCAAGTGTTGTTACTTTGTTGCTGATCCATCATCCAAGATGGCTGCCAGCCGGGGACTTAGTTTAACATAGGACCCTATGGGAAATGCATACAAATGACTTCTTTTAGAGAACCACTGAATGGAATAAAACCAAACATAGCATGAATGTTCCTTATAGGGTGCTGACCAAGTGTTGTTACTTTGTAGCCGATCCATCATCCAAGATGGCCGCCATCATGGGACTTAGTTTAACATAGGACCCTATGGGAAATGCATACAAATGACTTCTTTTAGAGAACCACTGAATGGAATGAAATCAAACATGGCATGAATGTTCCTAATGTGGTGCTGACCAAGTGTTGTTACTTTGTAGCCGATCCATTATCCAAGATGGCCGCCAGCGGGGGACTTAGTTTAACATAGGACCCTATGGGAAATGCATACAAATGACTTCTTCTAGAGAACCACTGAATGGAATAAAACCAAACATTGCATGAATGTTCCTTATGAGTGCTGACTAAGTGTTGTTACTTTGTAGCCGATCCATCATCCAAGATGGCCGCCAGCAGGGGACTTAGTTTAACATAGGACCCTATGGGAAATGCATACAAATGACTTCTTTTAGAGAACCACTGAATGGAATAAAACCAAACATGGCATGAATGTTCCTTATGAGGTGCTGACCAAGTGTTGTTACTTTGTAGCCGATTTGTCATCCAAGATGGCCGCCAGTGGAGGACTTTTGAATGAAATTAAAGATGTTCCTTTCCTTATAAATGAGGTTGTGTTGTCACTTTTAGCCAAATTTTATATTTTTTGATATGATTTCAAAAACCCAAGTAGAATCAGGTGAGCGATACAGGCTCTTGAGAGCCTCTAGTTAGAATTGACATATTTGACCTACAATGGTCATGTTGTCAGTTTTTGTTATGGATTTCTTCTAAAAGATGTTTCACTCTTGTCAATATTGATGTTACAAAAGAAAGTGGCTGTTAAACAGTTCCCTTTGTTGACAAACCAAAGATTAAAAAAAAAAATTTTAACCAGAAATTCCACCAGACTTGTTGTATATTAAAGAAAGAAGCAGATTGTTTATAAAAGCGAGTTTGAACTTTTTGGCAACGTTAGTATACTGTTACTACACTTTTGATTTGGGCACTGCATAAACAAAAACATACAACAATAAGAACATGTATTTTATTACATGGAAACCAATGAGACAACTTATATACTTAATTGAGGGGGGATAGGACCTTTATCGGGACTCCGGGATCGGGTGTTTTTAAGCTCGGATTTCGGGATCCGAGAATTTTTTATCAACTTTCGGAACTTCGGGATTTCGTGTTTTTAAGTCCGGGATTTCGGGATTTCGTGTTTTTAAGCCCGGGATTTCGGGATCAGGACCCCTCCTACCCCCTCTCTTAATTAGATTTTGGAATTTAGAAACAAAGTTAAGTATGACTGTCATTCATATTTTCTTATTCTAATCATGTTCAAAACAACAATAGTGCAATTTGATGATGACGAAAAGTGCATACTACCCGTCAGTAATTGAGAAATTTAACATTTATGTTACAAATTTTTATATAAGAACTATTATACAAGAAAGATTTTCATTCTTTATGCAACCCCAATTTGCATAAAATTTCAGAGTAAATTGCCGGAAATTACTTTGTATGTTCAGTGCTACACTTCAGAGTAATTTTAAAGTTCTTCAGGCACTTTGTAACAGGAAATTTCTATAATTTGGAAATAAATTGATACCAATTTTATTTGTGCTTTTTTAACAAAGTCTTTTACTTCTATGTTACATAATAATTCTGTGTGAAGTTATTTGTTTTTCTGAAAGGAAATTTAACGTTTCTCTATGGACACAAATTATTAAGTAATTGCAGAAAAAATGATTGCCGTTTGACATCTTCAGATGTCCATATTTACTGTTTATTATAGACGGACCTAGAGTGTAATATCGATAAATCTTCTATTGAGCTAGATTACTGTCTGGTTCTCATTTAATATTAATTTGACTTGTATCTTTGTCACAATCCACAGACATTTCCTATATTGAAAATAACAATTGAAAAGATTTGCCATGCTCCTAGATATAATTAAGAGGTTAGCCAATCAAAATACTAAATTGTATCTGTTTTTTAGATGCTTCTTTTCAAGTTTTCCGTTGTCGCTGATTCTTATAGTGAATCAGTTCTGTATTTATAGTAATGTTAATAAGTTGTTTTATTATTTTAACCTAATCATGTTTATGCACTCATTTTCCTTTGTTGCAACTACCTATCTGATAATACCTTTCTTATTTCAGGCCACTTACAGCATTTACAATAAATTAGCAGACGACAGTTTACATGGGAGCAGACGATAAAGAAACCTATTGGTGATAATGGGACAGAAAGAAGATATTGTCCACAGTTTAGTAGAAGATTAGTTTTGATAACAGGTAATTATTTGTGATAATCGTCATTAAGTGTTGTTAGCCGAAATTTTGTACATTCTTTTGAACCATAGGGTTAATTGCAAGATAAATAATATTTCTGTTGCAGATGAATAAATGATTGACATATTTTAGTAATTAGATCTCAAATACAGGTATTTTTCCACTTCGTGCAAAAGTAACTAATCAATTGCATGTGGATTGATTGATATTGTGTCAGTTGATATATCTGATAGAGAGATTGCATACAGTTTATTAAATTTTAAAAGATTTTTAGTTTTGTAAAATTAAATATTTTAAATCTGTTAGAAAAAAAATGATCAAAGAAAAACCAATAAATAAATTAGAAATTTTATGAATAATTTAACAGACTATAAAGAAAAGAAATAGGATACAGATTTCTTTATTGAATTTGAAGACATTTACTTCAATAAAATTTATGTATAAATTTTATTTGAAATGGTGTGGAACAAATACTTAAAAGTTAATTGAAGTCAATAAATTGTGATTTATATGTTGTGAGAAACTTTCATAAATTGCATAAATTATGTTGATTTGCGTCAATAATTCAATTTCTATATATATTATTTTAGAAGAACAGTTAAGTTTGTTGTATTTGAAAAAAAAAGTTTTGAATATAGTTATCCTCACTACTTTTTATTTTTGTCATCTTCAGTTAATAGTCCCCTACCCAGGGTTCCGCTGGCGGGCGCCATTTTCGCAATTTGCGAAAAAATAATAATTGTGGCGATAAAAATGTGTCATTTGCAAAAGAATTTGGCAAAAGAAATATAACCATTTATTTTCTTCCATCTTGTTTATTTATTTTTTTTTGAATTTCTTAGACTTTACCCGATCAGACAATACTTAGAATTCACCTTGACCTCATTCAGATTTGGACAGATTATCAATAATCAGCTGACTGCATTTTATAGCTATCGACAACAAAGGACTAATTAATAAAGGTGTTGATTGAATTGTTTGACAAAATGATATGGTTAAAAGGCTTCCGCTAAATTTCACATACAGAATTTATTTACCACTTTGCGACGCACGTGTTTGAAGCAAGCTTTTGACGTCTCCTCTCCTTTTAAAGATAGTTTAGAAAAGAAAGCTGCTGTTGTGACGAAAAATTTTCAAAAGCAAGAAAAATCTCCGATTTAAAACTTTAATTATCCTTTGACTTTAATATAGGTAATTAATTATATTTCCCTTAGGGTTCTATGTTAAACTGAGTCCCCTGCTGGCGAAATTAGAAAAGTTGATTAAAATACAATGAATATTTTTCCCTTTTAAGTTATACAAAAATTCTGTTGTTTTAAAGTAAATGTTAAGTGTTTATTCATTAAAATGTAGACTGTAAAATGAGTTTGAGAGAATAATCAGAGACACAATGGGGCAAAATCATCTTGTGTAAGGGTAGGGGAGGGGAGGGGGGTAGAAAAGAGGTAAATTTTAAACGAAAAATATATTTATGTTACTTGGCGAAAAAAATAATAAAGTGGAGAAAAATATATTGTTTTGGCGAAAGAGGTGGCGAAAAAAATAATTGACCCAGGGGAAACCCTGCCTACCGACTAAAGTTGAAGGGGACTTTAGGTTTGCACTCTGTCTGTCTATCTGTCCATCTGTCATTCTGGCAAATCAGTTTTCCACACTTTTTTTCTTCATGCTTGAAGATATTTATTAGATATTTGGTGTAATGTTTAACTAAGTCCCCTGCTGGTGAAATTAGAAAAGTTGATTAAAATTGATATTTAAAGTTACAGATCAAGTTCAAATTTTGTTCCAGTATGATGATTTTGTGCAGAGTTATGTTCCTTGTACTTAGAAAATTCACTCACATAAGGCCACAGACCACAACTAATTCCTCTATCAGTTCTTTATAACCTTTTGCATCATTAAAAAAATTGCACCATGCACTTTTGTCAAATTTTTTGTGTGTGTAATGTATAGTCCTAGTTCAAATATATATCCAAAATTCAGAAAGATTGAAGCAATCACTTTTACAAATTTAGCCAATACACATCCATACCCCTATTGACAAGTCAAGAGATGTTCCGAAAACTGTAAATATTACCTTTTTGCACTTGGCCTAATCACTCATTCCAAATGAAAATCAGTTAAAATACAACATCCAAAAATTCATTTCACCTCTCTTCATTCATTTCCACCAAAAAAAATCTAAGAAATGAGTGAGGAAGGTAAAAGAAAAAAAATTAAGGAAAAATACACTCTATTTAAAAGGAACTATATTCGTGGACAACGAAAAGCGGGGTCAGTAATTGTGGTCTTGGGCCATAATTAGTTTTCCACACTTTTTATACGCCCGTCTTTTAGACGGGACGTATCATGGTATACCATTGTCCGTCTGTCTGTCTGTCCGTCGTCCACACTTCGGACAATAACTCAAAAACACTTTCACTAATTTCCATGAAACTTAAGTGAATTGTTTATATCTATTGACGTAAGCTCCCTTTCGTTTTTTTTTAATTTCAGATTTTAAGTTTTTGATTTATGGGGGATTTATTTAACACCATGAAAAGTTATAGATCAAGTTAGAATTATGTTTTAAACAATAAATTTTTAACGGTTTGGGGACTGTGTGTAGCCTTGCAATATAAACCAAAGAATGCTTGTTTTCTGTTATTTTGAAATGAAAAAATGATTTGCAAAAAAAGACCAAAAAATAATAGTTTATACAATTGAAGGTACAAATAAGAAGATTGACACTTTTTTGTTCAAAATTATTTTCAATTTCTCTTGACCTCCACTGATATTCTCTACAAAAAATCCATTTTGGAGTTTTTGTCCCTGAAGGGTAAAATTTTAGCAAATTTTTGGTGTTATTATCTTAAAAACTAGAGAGAATATTACCATAACAATAACAACCAAAAATAAGTAAACATTATAAATAAATAAAGCACTCTCACAGATACAATTCTCTAAACTCAAAGAAATTTATATCAAACATTCATATCAGCAAAGTCTTAGATGGGTTTGCAAATAATTTTAAACCACCTAAAGGAGTTTTGCCTTTTTCGAAATATAAACTATATTGAAACTTTAATTGAATTGTTTGTGCTTTCAAATTAAGTTAATTTCAAAATGTTTATGTATGTAATGAAATGTCTTGAGGAAGTTTGAAAGTCAGTGCTTGTCTATTACTTTAAAGGAGTTATGCCTCTTGGAAATAAAAATTCTAAAAAAAAATTGATAAAATCGTCCATGCGTTGACAGGAATATCCAAGGACATTGAGTACAGGCATCTAGTTAATTAGTATTGTTTGTTTTTTGGCATATCAATAATTTGCAAAACGTGTCAATTTATGTAATATCAGAAATTAACAAGTGACATAATATTGGCAATACTATTTATTTGCTCAGATAATTTCAGATAACAAATATGTATGTTTTTATCATTGATACCTTCGCCACAAATAATACATACAGCAATACAATTTTTCGTAATGTACAAAATGGTTTATTGGCGATCTTTTTTCTTTATATAAAATTGATGATCTTGGGACTGTGTAAGTTGATAATGGAAATCTATAGACATTCAAAGGCTTATCAGATTATTGGATGTTAATTGGACAATAGTTGACCGTTAATCAGCTTTCAGCTGACCATCCAGTAACCCATCTTATCAAGCGATCACTTTTCTCAGCTGATTACAGATCTACTAATAAATCTTTGTACATTTGGTTAGAGCTTTGATTTTATTATCTGTATGTTATTGTTTAACTTGTTATAAGGAATAAATCACAATTTTTGGTTGTTTTGTGTGGCTTCAAACAACAAAATAGGTAGACTTCTGTAGGTGACAGTCATTTGGTACCATGTGACAAAGGTTAATTGTGACAAAACTGGTTTTAGTTTTTTTTGCCATGCATGCATGTACTGATTTATGTTGAGGATGAAAACCCCATATCCTTTCTTTTTTGTCCCCTGCGTGATGCATTGGTAGTGGTTGGGAGGGGGATGGAAAAACTGGTTGTCTGTCTGGTCTTGTTAGTACTCTCAAGTGTACAATTCTTGCCAGATTTTTATAAAACTTATACTATCAGCAATATCTTTGACAAATTCTTCAGTGGTGGTTGATTGACTTTTTTAAAAGAGTTATACCCCTTGGAATTATTGAATAAGTGCAAAGCAGGGTACATTGACATTTGAACTCTGTTCTTTTATTCTATTATAACAAGATTTCTCTTTGATTTGCAAAAATGTTATACAATGGCTGTAGCGTTGAGTGTAAATTAATTAACTTCTCAATATTTAAACTTACAAAAAAAAATCATAATCGACAAAATTTAGTTAATGCAATCATAATGAACCGTTCACCTTTCATATCAGTGAGGGACCTAGTAAAGCTGCAGTAATTCTTGTGAAAATGACAACAAAAAACTAATTACTTAAATAGGTTTAAGTTTTAATACATGTTTGCTCATAAAAAATTGATATGGTAATAAATTAAGATTATTCTATTTAAAATATTTGCCGGTTAATGCGAATGATTTGATAGTTAGATTAGATTATTAGACTTATACTTTGGAGACTTCGTTGGAATTCATGAACTCCATAGCTACAAATTGTCGTCGAGGGAATACTCAGTGATATCGCCAATAAATAGGCTGCGAATAAATCTAAGAGAAACATCTTCACTAAAATTGGTTTGAGGATCAGTAAAATCAAATATTAACTTGTTGCAAAATTCTCATTAATATCCTGCTTTTCAATTTTCTAGCAATGTTAAAAGAGTCTCTCGGGATAGCTTCCACGGTAAAGTATATATAATACATCTTTTTCTATACCAGCAGACTTATTTAGTTAATGTACAACATTGATTATCAAATGGTGAATTATTGTTGCCGAATCTATTTAGCAGAATCTTTGTGTGATTGAGAACAACTTTTACAGTGTTTTCAGCTTTTCATCTCACGACCTTAGATTTATATACTTTCACGAAATATGAAATATTGCATGATGTTTCTATGGAAATATTCCAGAATAATTTCTTTAGAAAGAATCATTCTAATTTTAACCACTATGTGTTCACTTGAATTGAATGATTCATACAAAATATTTTGTAAATTAAAGATGGTTTTTGATCCTGATATTTAGCCTCATCCTTATGAAATTAAAAGAGAGGTTGTTGACCTTGACCTCTATTTGAGAATTGATGTTTTTCAAGACACTTTAATTAAGCTTATGCAATATTTACCTGATTCACCTGTGTTCTTAATTTCATCTGCAACAAGACGATGGAACTAACATTAAAATTGCATCAAAGTAGTTAAAACTATAATAATGGAAAAATATTTATGTCAGCTGTTAGGGAACGAGACTTTGGCTGTTATTTGTTATTTAAAAACGTAATTTGTTATTGGTCCTTGAACCTGAATTATAAAATTGATAATCGTCATTTGAATAAAGTCTTGTTTGTGGCTCTATATATTATTATGTTTTTTATTCATTGTTTGTACATAATTCAGGTCTTAAGTGTTCTCATTTGAATTTTTTTAACATTTGTCAATTCTAGTTATGGCCCAGCAACAAAGGTGTCGGGGCCATATAGTTTTACCCTTGTCCGTCATTCTAATTTTTGTCGGAATTATGGGGTTTAGACTTTCTATAAATTGTTGAAAACAGTTATACAGACTTTTTAAATCCTGATCTGACGTTTTCCGTCGTCCGTAAACTTTTACAAAGATCTTCTCTAAAACTACTTGGCCAAATTTAACCGAACTTGGCCACAATCATCATTGGGGTATGTAGTTTAAAAATGTGTCCGATGACCCCGCCAACTATCCAGGACGGCCACCATGGCTAAAAATAGAACATAGGGGTAAAATGCAGTTTTTGGCTTGTAATTCTGAAACTAAACAGCAATAATGTTTAGCAAAGTAAGATCTACAAATAAGTCAACATGACCAAAATTGTCAGTCAACCCTTTAAGGTGTTATTGCCCTTCATTAGTCAATTTTTAACAATATTTCATAAATATTGTGATCTTTTACAAAAATCTTCTCCTCTAAAATTACTGAGACAAATTTAACCAAACTTGGTTATAATTAAGAGATAACTGTATTGTATTTGAAGCTTAAAGGACGTCCATCAGTAGTTTTACTGTCGCAAATTTAGTTTACCTGGCGACGCGGAGCAAAAGCTTCAAATACAATACAGTTATCTCTATTCTAATGCAAAACAAGTTCATAATTAAATTTCAATCATTATTTCAGTGTAAAATCTTCATTAAAGAAAATTCCGCGAAAAAATGTTATCTTCTTTGGTCCCTACACTAGGTGACGTCATAGGTATGCTTCCGGCGTCAAACATAAACACCGAGCGTTTTCTGGCTTCTGTGGCGCTTCAGAATGTAATAAAGTTTGATAAAAAGAAGATTTTTAGGTGCAAATGTGAGTTTTTTTGCTTATTATTGTAGAAATTACATTTCAATACATTCAGCAATTCAAAATGTCGGCTTCCTTAGTTACAGACAAGGAGATAGAGAATTTTTACGCTAACTGTTATCCAATCAGAATCATTGATACAAAATAATTGCATTAGAATCATCATTAGGGTATCTAGTTTTAAAAATGTGTCAGATGACTCTGCCTGTCAACCAACATGGCAGACATGGCTATAAATAGAACATAGGGGTAAAATGCAGTTTTGGTTTATATCTCTGAATCTAAAGCATTAAGAGCAACTTTAATTGGTGGCAAAAATGTTCATCAGATTAAGATTGATCTGCCCTGAGATTTTCAGACGAATCCAAAAAACCCTTGTTGGGTTGCTGCCCCTTTAATAATA
This sequence comes from Mytilus edulis, assembly GCF_963676685.1. Taxonomy (NCBI): domain Eukaryota; kingdom Metazoa; phylum Mollusca; class Bivalvia; order Mytilida; family Mytilidae; genus Mytilus; species Mytilus edulis. Next base: position 38,462,143 of record NC_092352.1, on the reverse strand, counting down.
TCTAATACTATTAATTATGATTAACCTAATTTTACATGATTTACAAAGCATCAGTAAATACAGGTGAGCAACACAGGGTCTTGAGAGTTTCTAGTTTTTTAAACGCCTTCAGATATTGGGCTGATTTTTGGTAATTAAGTTAACCATGATGAGTTACACATGAAGTTAATGTTTAGTTTCATTTTGGATAATTTTTGCCAAAATTACAGGCTTTGGACATGTGTTGTTGAAATTGCAGATTTTCCAACTTTTTGAGGGGCCATTCATGTTGTTTTGACACATCTAGTTTTTAGTTTGAATTCACTTCTTCAAAATGATGACTAGGATGAAACATTTGTGCTCATTTTTATAAAGCAAAGTAAGTGCAGTCTTATGAAGAAAATACCATTTACCACATACATGAACACTAGTTTAAAAAATTGGACTCTGATATGGAAACTTCCATCAAAATGATTTGATAAGTTTTAGTTTAGAGATGAGTTACAAACAAGGGCAGGCAAGACATTCATTTTGAGTATTAAAATACATCCTAAGTTTGGTTAAACATAAATGTTTTCATAGGAACTAAGATATCCTGTTTTGGAACAATCTGTATTGACTCGTAGGATGAAATTTACATAAATATCAGCAGGGCAATTTCACCAATATTGCACGTGCTGATTTGAACATATCTTTTAATAACTTCAAATTTTGGGATGAAGTTAGGTTTTTCATGCCCCAGCCAGAGCAAAGGAGGCACCAGGTGTTACCCATGTCTGTCCATCTCGTCTGTCCACCGGAACATCCCAAAATCGGTTTCTGTTCTCTAACTTTTAGTTTTCCTCAACCAAATGTTATAAAACTTATAGACAATGCATATTAGAACAAAGCACAGAACTAGTAAAACTTTAAAGAAGATTGATATTGGGTGGTGTCACTTTTAAGGTACATAAGTTAAGCATCCTTAGAAATTGAAAAATTGCTTAATCATATTTTGTTATCCAACTCTAGTTTGCCTCAACCAAACTAATGAAACTGGTATTCAATGCTGATATTCTCAAAACAGTCTTAAATATGTTAATCCTGCATCTGTATGTGCAAATTTACTCATGAATAATTACAAGCAAGGGCATATGTGACCAATAGACATTTTATTTTTAGTAATATTGACCTGTGTATGGATTTAAACATGTAAAAAAGTGCCATGTCATTGGCTGCTTCAAACAAATATTTCTGAGTTAGTCAATGTTCAATTGAATTATCTTAAAGATATATTATAACTTTTTAAAGTAAAAGTATCTTGATAAGAGGGAGTGTATTACTTCAGATTTTATGAATAAGTAATTATAAGTGGAAAGAAGGTACTCCAAAGAACAAGGAAGTGAATTCTAAGCTTTGATTAGCATTTATATTCTACACTCTAACAGAAATCATGTCTGCTCAAAAATTGATACTAATGCAGTAAAAGAAATCATTTATATAGCCTATGTAACATTGTGTTCAATCAAAAAGAAAACAACTATATTTGTGATTATCTATTTCTGCTGACAGTTACTATATGTGACATTTATTTCGATTAAGATACGGATGGGAAAAAGTAATCTGTTTCATCGAAAATGGTTTTTGACAAAAAACCAATGAAAGATTAACACTATAAATGGATTTTGAAGTCAGTAGCCATATTTCATATAATGCATTAAAGACAATTGAATTAACTATGAACCATTATCCCAAATATAGCCAAACAAAAAGGCATCATTTGAAATGTAAGCAAATTGAGACTTCTCGTAAAACTTGATTACATGCTAACCATATTTAGACTTGAAGATCCGTCCGGTTTTAATGGTTTTGTCTTTCTTAATTTAAAGTAACAAGTTTGTATACTTTTTTATAATGAACAAATGTGAAGGCGTCTTGATTTCCAAGCTCATACTTACTTTTAAATGAATATGCTGTTGAAATCAGAAGCGTGAGTAAAAATTATAGAAATGGGGAAAAAAAGACAATTTTCGTCTGTTTGACATATCCATAATGTGAAATTATAAGGACATGCAAAAGTAGATATGTTTTGATTTAAACTAATTCTTTGTCTTGTTTTTACAAGAAGTCTACATTTGGAGTATTTTGTCGACAAAGAGGTATAATCTTACATTGTCAGTTGCATTTGATTTGTAAGCATCAGTTAACCTTCTGACATGCTAGACATATAAATGTTCAAATTAAATTGTATGAAAAAAGGGATGACTTTGAAATGTTTGCTCCAAAAGAACTGGTCCAAATGTTACTCATTTGAACAAATTTCTTCAGCAATATTTCATGGTTCCAGTTAAATGTACCGTTATTGTGTTGCTGACAATCTTGACTGAAGTCTTTCAGAAATCTGATTTGGTACTGATTTATTTGAATTATGTGAATGAAATTAGACTTTATTTTCACGTCTGCTGTTTACTTCCTGTGAAAAAAAATCACTTCTGCAGACAATTTGTTCTGGCTTCTACTTAATTAAAATTCTTAAATTTTTTTCTGATTAGTTGTCCTAATTTTAATCCAGAAAACAAGATCTTATACAGTTCAATTGACTTTTAACAATTGACACAAAAGTTCATTATTGTAGAAGAAGATATCTGATACAAATATCTTCTGCAGGCATTTTACCATGTTTTAATGTCAACAATAATGAATATTAAAAAAAAAAAAATGAATAAATAATTCTTTCCTGATATTTTTTGACACTTTCCTGTTAATTTGACTTTTCAAACTATACTTTTGAATTCGATAAGACATTATTATATTAAAAATGACTAGCGCTCATCTGAACACTTACATTTAGGTATTACAATTGTGATTATATGAAACATATATAATCAGAATCGAGTTTCAGCGCCAAACTGATAAATCATCAGAAATGTAAATGAAGCCATATACAAAACAGATATTCCATTAAAATAATTGACTACTTTTTCTTTTCAACCTTCTAATGGTTATCGATGTAGCATAATTAAAACATATTGATGATTTTTACCATCTTCATTTTATGATATTTTATGATCCAATTTGTTAACGACGGGATATGATCGAATATAAAAATTGGTACTTGGATTAAATATAGCATGTAATAATGTGTAAAATGTTATATGATACGCCACAATTCTGTACTTGGCTGAGGTTTATGAAATCCCATTTATTATGTATAAAAGATTTATCAAACACCAAAAGTAACATCAAGATTCATAAGTCGAAGGAATATTGACAATATCATGGCAAGAAACAATCAAAAGACAAATTACAGTCCACTAAATACTGCAAATAAAAAGGTAAAGACTATGCAACACACATACAGACAAAAATAAGGGATGATATCCTGGAAGGGTATGCAGATAGGACAATCAGTATAATAAATTAAATACCACATAGCTGAGAGAGTGATAGGGCAGATCGGTACCCCTCAAAAAAACATTGTCAACCTTGGCTATGCCTGAGTTGACAATGTTTTCTCTGGGTACCAATCTGCTCGATCACCCTCTCAGCTATGTGTTATTTATATACTATGGTACAGCATAGAAGGCAGTCTTGGATTCAATGCCAAATTTGACAATATTGTACAACATAAAATGTTGTTTATGGTTTTGATGTCTCATTTTACTCTATTGTACAGTATAGAAGTTTGTTTTGGTTTCAATGCCACAAGTTCCACTTGAACAGCATAAAAGATGGTTATGGTTTTCAATGTTCCACTTGCACAGCATAAAAGGTTGTTATGGTTTTCAATGCCACATGTTCCACTTGCACAGCTAAAAAGGTTGTTATGGTTTTCAATGCCACATGTTCCACTTGCACAGCTTAAAAGGTTGTTATGGTTTTCAATGCCACATGTTCCACTTGCACAGCTTAAAATGTTATGGTTGTCAATGCCACTTTTTCGACTTGTACAGCATAAAATATTGTTATGGTTTTCAAAGCCACATGTTCCACTTGTACAACATCAAATGTTGTTATGATTTTCAATGCTACATGTTCCACTTGTACAACATAAAATGTTGTTATGGTTTCAATTCCACATGTTCCACTTATACAGCATAAAATGTTGCTATGGTTTTCAATGCCACATGTTCCACTTATACAGCATAAAATGTTGTTATGGTTTTCAATGCCACTTATACAGCATAAAAGGTTGTTATGGTTTCAATGCCACTTATACAGCATAAAAGGTTGTTATGGTTTTCAATGCCACTTATACAGCATAAAAGGTTGTTATGGTTTTCAATGCCACTTATACAGCATAAAAGGTTGTTATGGTTTTCAATGCCACTTATACAGCATAAAAGGTTGTTATGGTTTCAATGCCACTTATACAGCATAAAATGTTGTTATGGTTTTCAATGCCACTTATACAGCATAAAAGGTTGTTATGGTTTCAATGCCACTTATACAGCATAAAAGGTTGTTATGGTTTTCAATGCCACTTATACAGCATAAAAGGTTGTTATGGTTTCAATGCCACTTATACAGCATAAAAGGTTGTTATGGTTTCAATGCTACATGTTCCACTTGTACAACATAAAATGTTGTTATGGTTTCAATTCCACATGTTCCACTTATACAGCATAAAATGTTGCTATGGTTTTCAATGCCACATGTTCCACTTATACAGCATAAAATGTTGTTATGGTTTTCAATGCCACTTATACAGCATAAAAGGTTGTTATGGTTTCAATGCCACTTATACAGCATAAAAGGTTGTTATGGTTTTCAATGCCACTTATACAGCATAAAAGGTTGTTATGGTTTTCAATGCCACTTATACAGCATAAAAGGTTGTTATGGTTTTCAATGCCACTTATACAGCATAAAAGGTTGTTATGGTTTTCAATGCCACTTATACAGCATAAAAGGTTGTTATGGTTTCAATGCCACTTATACAGCATAAAATGTTGTTATGGTTTTCAATGCCACTTATACAGCATAAAAGGTTGTTATGGTTTTCAATGCCACTTATACAGCATAAAAGGTTGTTATGGTTTCAATGCAACATTTTATACTAATTTACAGCATAAAAGGATGCTTTTGGTTTCAATGCCACATTTTACACTATTATAAAGCATGACATTTTGTTTTTGTTTTCAATGCCAAGTTTTTGTTATATTATACAGCTTAGTTGGTTGTTTTGGTTTTCAATGCCACATTTTCAAACTTCTGTACAGTTTAGAAGGCTATTTTGGTTTTCAATGCTACATTTTATACTTCTTTACAGCAAGGAAGTTTGTTTTGTTTTTCTGATGGCAAATGTTTTATTATTGTACAGCATAAAAGGTTGGTTTTGATTTAACTGCCACATTATATAATGTTGTACCACATTGGAAGTTGTTTTGGTTTTCAATGCCACATAGATATAGGAAGATGTGGTGTGAGTGCCAATGAGACAACTCTCCATCCAAATAAAAATTAACAAATTAAACCATTATAGGTTAAAGTACGGCCTAGTTTATTTATGTTGTACAGCATAGAAGCTTGTTATGGTTTTCAATTCCACATTTTTACAGTTTGAAGATGAAATATTTTGATGTCCCTGCTGTCAGGAAAAGGAGGCATTAAGATGTACATCTATACCTTCATTTGTACATCTTTCCATCTATACCTCCCAAAATTGGTTTCTGTTCTCTTACTTTTAAGTTTCAAAACTAGTTTACCTCAACTGAATGTTATGTTATGAAACTTGAATACAATGCTTATTACCACCAAACACAAGTCAAGTTTGAATTTGGGGATATCCCTTCACTGATTTCTAGTTGTGTCCCTTTAGAAAATTTCAGAGTTTGCTGTATCCCTGTTATGTTTTAAAGAAGAACACAATGTTAATAGGATTGAATAAGCACATTGACTCTTCCATATTTACAAACAGATGCATTTGTGTGCCATGAACACATTATATAATTAAATATATTTTCTTGATCAGATTAATGTTGCGTATTGTTTTGTTTTCTAGGCACTGTGTTGTGAACATTTTTATGCCCCTTTTATGGGCATTATGTTTTCTGGTCTGTGCATCTGTCCATTCTTTTGTTTGTCCGTCTGTTCGTTCGTCCGTCTATCCTGCTTCAGGTTAAAGTTTTTGGTCTAGGTCGTTTTTGATCAAGTTGAAGTCCAATCAACTTGAAACTTAGTACAAATGTTTCTTATGATATGATCTTTCTAATTTCAATGCCAAATTGGAGATTCCCCCCCCCCCTCCCCCTCCTCCTTTTTCCCCCATTTTCACGGTCCGCTGAACATAGAAAATGATAGTGCGGATGGGGCATCCGTGTACTGGGGACACATTCTTGTTTCTTTTTGTCATGTTTTTGTCTGTATTTCTTTTTGCCATTGGGTTATTTCCCTTTGGGTATCTCCTCCCCTTTTTAAAAAAAAATAAAAATAATTTGACTTTTAATTTAAACCATATACATGTATTTACATTAAGAGAATTTATCAAGTTTGGGGGGGGGGGGGGGAAAGGTTTAATCTTCTGATGAAGACTTTTACTCATTCTTTTGTTGTGTTTCTTTTTACCGACAAAATTGTTACTCTGTTACTGATTTAAGAACAAGGAAATAATTATTTTTACAATGATCATAAAATAAAAGAAATGCCATAACAAGAAGCATTACATGAAATAAGCTTCCATTCATTACCAAAATATTAGCTTTTTCTAATAAAGATTCAATAAAATATCCAAAGAATTGGTAGAAAGTTTGTAATGATCACTATGTTCTGGTTTTAAAGTTCTTGACTGATTGTAATTAATTGCTGTCATCGTAATCGAGTGATTTTAAAAGATGTTGGCCCTTGCTAACAAATGAATCCTCTTCCCAATTTCATGCATGAATGAATTGGCATTTGTAAATAATAAGAGATCAACTTGAATTGAGTGCTTTTGTCTGATTTGATTTCTCTTCCATTGTGCAATGTCTCTTTCTGATCAAATAGGTAATCCAATTTACATTTTATTTTTCTGCCGTTAGATGAGTTTTCTGATGTGTAATTTAATTACCATTGTGATCGAAATCGGAAAGGCAATATCCTGCGCGGCATCAATATTTACAGCATCTAGGACAACTTGGCAAGATTTATTGTCGTAACAAGTCCTGAAGATTTCATCAATTTCATTATCTTCTACCGAGGCCCTATCAGCCGCTTAATCAATTTACAAACTGTGATTCTTCTCTTGTTGTCTCGCTGTAATAATTAACATTGAACTGTATCCTAGATATACATTGTGGGCTAATCATATTCATTTTGTTGCTCTTAACATGACATTTTCACCGATTCTCTATTTATTGGTATAATGTAAACAGTTACGGGTTATATTATTGGTCAAACTCCTGGAAAGAGAGGTTAATCAAGTCATTGACCATTCATGTTTCTACATGGGTTTAATTAGTTTATTGACCGTCACTTGTATAGACAGATTCTTTTTTTCCCCCCCCCCCCCCCCCCGTCATTATTGGACAAAGATTAACCTCTTTAATGAACACAGATGCTTTTTGTTCTCTTAAAACATGTGAAACACCTGGCTTTGCTGTCAAAGTAAATTTTTTTAGCTCATATTTGAAATACCACATTTTTATTGGTTAATTTGTTCCTTTCAAACTATATATAAATTTAGAAAAATCTATAACCTTTCACATTTGCCTTTTGGGCATTGTATCTTTTGTTGTTGACAATATCTTCCTGTTGTGTTTATCCAATAGAGGGTGTTTTATATGCTTCTGAAGTGTTGATGGCAGCTTGTTGATAGGAATGAGATGATTGAAGCCTCCTTCTGGTGACGATTAAAGCCTCCTTCTGGTGATGAGAGTTGTGACATTGATATGACATTGATATTAATTTGTTCTTTGCTGTTTGTCTTTTGTAATGAATATTACTTTAATATATTTAATGAAATATGTAAAAAAAAACTATTAGTTTGTTTTGAATTAAAAACCTACTTCAGTCATAATAAACAAGGACATGATGACTTATTTAGGTTTAAAATTTTATTGGGGTGTGATTGTCAGAATTTGCTCTACTGGTGTTAAGGGACTTTTTAAAGTTGCAGTGAGGTGCATTTTGCAGGCTGCACTGTGACTTTGAGATGAAGAAGAGCAATAAAAGTGCTTTTCAGTGTGTTTTTTGGTGTTTCGTCCTGTGCAAATACTGATTTTATGTCATGTATGGATACCCCATATCCTTTCTCTTTTCTATTATACTTGCTAATGTCATTCAGTCTGCAAAATAAATGTAAGAAGCATATAACACTTAGGAAGGACTACCAGTAAACAGAACATAAGTTTTATTCACTAAAGATCTTGAAAATTGAAGAAAAAGATTTTGTTGTTTTTATTGTAAATAGATATATACATATAGATAGTCAAATTGTAATGAGTTCAACAACTGGTATAAAAATTAAATTAAAAAAAATCCGTGTAAGAAAACAGTAATAAAACCACAATTTCTTAAAGATTGCTTAGATTGGTAAGACAACAAAAATAATTATCATATTAACTTTGTTTTTCTGAAAAGAACCAGTTTCCAGAGGCGAATTATCTAGACTTAATTTAAATTACCATTACTGTAGACTCTTGAAATAATTCGATAACATTTTTTTTACCATGGGCATTTTTTATTTTCCGATTTGATCTGTCTCTTTAGACAAACAACTAGTGATATAATGATGATTAAACAGTCGTCAGTTCTCAGAGTGCAAGAATTTCTTGTTCGTCTTGATGTTTAGTTGGTTACTTTATTAGGGTCCTACCAGAATTATTAGGGTCCTACCAGAATTATTAGGGTCCTACCAGAATTATTAGGGTCCTACCAGAATTCCAGTTCAAGTCTTTCTGGTTTTGCTTGTTGTTCATTTAGTTACTATGAACTGTAGAAGATATTACCAATTTAATGTTTTTACAGTACAATGTAAGTTCTGACAGTGGATACCTTTCTGGTTTTGCTTGTTGTCCATTTAGTTAATATGAACTGTAGAAGATACAGCTAATTTTATGGTATTTACAGAACTTGCAGTTCTGAGAGTGCAAGCCTTGCTTGTTACGATTTTTCATTTGGATGCTATGAACTGTAAAAGATATTAAAGGGTCTTACAGAACATTCAGTTCTTAGTGTGCAAGAGTTTCATTATTAACCCTGTTGCACTTTTGGTAACTACAAAGATATTACTAATTTTATGGTCTTACAAAACTTTCAGCTCTTACAGTACAAGACTTTCTTGTTTAACGCTAGTATTTATTTTAAGATATTTAGGTCTTTTTGAACTTTACATGTAATTTAATTTACATACCCTTTCTTCTGCCATTTTGTGACATTCTTGGTGTTTAAGGCTATGTTAGCTGGTGCCAGCACTGATGTTGTGAGAAGTTATCAATTATAAGGAATGTATTGGAGTCCAGTGGAAGTATCATTTCTGAAAGATTTGTCTTCTTTTGGACTAGGCTATATTCTAATGCTGAATTTTAAAATTAAACCATGTCATTCAGAAATATGCAAATTTTGTGGTCAAGGAGGGATGGAAATAAATGAATAACCACAAAGTTATTTTGAATGAAGTTGTGGTTTTATAACACAATTAATAGAGTATATGGACTAACCACAGCAATTCTTTAAATTCATACAACTGGAATTATAAAAGTATTTCAGTGCTATTGCAACTATTATCTTTTGAGAAAAAAGTAATAAGAAAGTTCATATGGTATGATGAAAACAATAACAAAAAGTACAGACTTTATGAGGGACATTATATTTCCCTAAATCTTGCAATATTTCATTTTCTGTCTATTTTATGAGAAAACTTTTGGAACTTCTATCATGAAATATTATCATATAACCATAAAATTCTGTCAGCCCTGAAATTTGCAACTATTAAAGAAGGAGTGAATGTATAAATACCCAAAACTAAACAAGATTATATCCAATTAATGTGTAACTTTTGATTAATTATACATATTAATTAGGTGCTAATCAGTGAAATTAGAATAATGGTTGAAATGAGTATATATTCAGGTTCATTTAAAGTAAGGTGACGTTTCACAGTTTTCATAAACTGACCTGGAATGAAGGTAAACAGACTTTGGATTCAAAATTGACACTTGATACTGTATACAAATTTTTTTTTTGTCAGCATTTGAATTTCATGATTTCTATGGTCAATCCTGTTTGTCTTTTATTTTGTTTCTTTTTGCCCTAGACATGGATTAGGGGGGATTAAATTTAACCCTTTTCCGTCAGTATGTCCCAAAATTAGTTTCTGTTGTCTTACTTTAGTTTGAATAAACCAAGTGTTATACCACCATACACAGATCAAGTTTGAATATGGGAGGTATCATTCTTATCATTCTCAAGTTATGTCCCTTTACATAAAGAAAATTAACAATTTTGTTTCTGCACTCCTACTTTAGATTGCCTCCCTTTTGAGAAAAAAAATTTGGTTGCTTATATAGGGAATCACTGAAGCGTGACGAGATCAGACCCCCTCTTAGGCAGCCAGTGGGCCCCCATGTATGAAAATTTGTGGATCCGCCACTGACCAAATTTAAGATAAAAAATGAAGAAACCCATTTATTCAGTGGGTTTTCACAATTTCAATGCATTCATGGTATAAATAACAGTGCAAATTTGTAAGTTTGGTAAGCATTCTGATTTAATATTTGTTCAGTTCATTATGACCAATTATGGCTCTAGAGTTTTCTGATCCTGGCTGGAGTCATTTTATATTTATCAAATTTGGGTTAGCAGCAGCTAGGGTATACAATAGCCATCTTTTTTCTAATTGACAAAAATAGAAAAAATGGAATAAGATACCCAGGGGGCTATCAAATTATATAGAGTAGTCAGTTGACTTTTTACATAACGATTTGACATAGTTTTGCAGAAATTTGATTAGGAATTCTAACAAATGATATAATAGGTTTATTTGTCTGATCTTAGATTTTGATCGTAAGTACTTTAAACAATGCTTCTTTAGTGACAAAACAATCCATTCATTAATAGGAATGACCAGACAGATATGATTTCTATTTAATACAAGCTGTTAAATTTCAGATGACATTGATTTCTCGACTTCCTTGATTTAAAGTACAAGTGCACTTTCATATGATGGGGAAAAATAGTGAGGTTCTTCCATAGTTGTTTGCATAACTTCACCCCCATACCCCTTCCCCCACAAATTGACTAAGAATTCTAAATGAGGCTTGTCTTAAATACCTCAGATTTAAAGCTCACCTTGACCCAGGCCATTTGAGTAATTTATTGTACTCGCTATTAGCCAGTTTTCCATCTGCTTCAGGAGTAGGTTCGATAAGGTTCAAAATAGGCTAAAATTTAAGATTAATTGACCAAATACTAAAATGAGCATAATTTAGTTTGTTGATGCCTGCTCTCTATGTTTCCTAGGCATTCATTTGGTTGGAATCCGTACAATTTTGCAAAAATCTCTGTTGATGACATATTTGGGATGTAAAAATCAACGCTTCAGAATAAAACTTTGACAAAAATACTTCTATTTAACTTCCTCAATTGTCTTTCCATCAATTTAAAACATTTTCCATCAGGAAACTATTCAGTGTTCAATATGGCCACTGAATCCACTCCTTTCTTATGTATTTAGTTCAGTTAAGACTATGCAAAACTCAACTTATAATTTAATAATGTCATTTGTCCATCAACATTTCAATTTCTGGACAAAATCTTTTGAGCCATAGAAAATATATATCCCAAACTGAGTATGATTATTCCCTATGACTCCGAGGTCACTGGATCAAAGGTCATGGTCAGAAACAATCAATTGAAATTTGGAGAAAATGATTTCATTTTGAAAAAAAATATATTTCTGAAATACTAATCAAATACCTTTCAAAATAAGAAAACCTATTCTATATAAAATATTTAATTCAATAATAAATGGGAATGAATTCTTCATGTGAATGTAGAAAAAACTGGGTCCTTGCATGAAATAGATTTAAAAATCATCTTCATCAAGTTTATCTATTTATTTGTTATTTGTACTTTAATGGATGTTAATCACATCCACTATATTGCTAAAGATTCCATATTTACAAAAGATATATGTACATTATGACCCAAGTTTTTTTGTCTTGTTTCTATATTATACTGGTTTGATTTCATTACAATCATTGAAGATTCAATCCCTCATTTACAATGTCTTATTTCTGTATGTATAAACATTTTTTTTTATAAACTACACTCTTTTAATATTTATTAGTCAAATATAAGTTTAAAAAAATTTATGTGAAGAAACATAATTACCAGCACAAAATTTTAAAATGGGCAAAAATAATAAGTAACTGAAATTTCTGAAAATTTTGAATTTCCATAGTTTGACCTAAATTAATTAGCAATCTTTTACAGTCTTCAAAACCAAAACCCTTCAAAAAGTACCTGAACCATTACTACAAATTCCTAAAGATTATAATTTGGCTTCCATATTGATTCTGCAATCTTCTTCAAATGCGTCCACTGAATTCAGGCAAAACTAACTGAATTTTTCCCAAGGATTCAAATATGTGTTTTCACTTTGATGTCAATTTGAAATTCAAAATTGTTTTCTTTGTAGATCTAATTTTCATGATGTATTTATATAAGGGAGATTCAAGTTATACTTAAAGGCATTATTTTTCTACTCCAAAATATATTGCCCTCAAAGAAAACTGGTTCATAGTATTAAAAGAGTATTCATATCCTGATTTTTGTAAATGGGACGGAAATGTTTTTTGTGCACCAAGTTGATACCCAATACAACAGTAATAAATTTATGATTTGGAATATGCATTTAAGGAATTTTTTAGACAAAAAAAAAACTGAAACATGAAATATAGTACTAAAATCGGCACCAATAATATGGAAATCAGAACCAATTTAGTCTTTAATATTACAAGCAGAAAATACGATTAAACCATGATCTCATCATTAGCTCTGCTTGTTTTACTTAAATCATTGATTATATGAAGATGTTACCAACTTGACAATAGGGACACAGTTAAATGGCTGACTTCAAGTTGATCTTAGCAACTATGATATTGATTGATAAAACTAGATTATTGTACAAAATAAATACTATCAATAAATACACGCTTCTTGTTTACTGATCAACTAAGGGACAATTTAATATTTTATTAGCTCAAGTTTGAAATTTGATTTTATTGAGAGCAAGTATATGTCAATAAAACATTTAAATTCGATAATAAAAGATTTGATGATCAGGAGGATTTTAAACTAGTATTGAGTCAATTTATTTTCTTAAAGAAGTTTAATCGCTATTAAAAATTGACAGTTTGTACCAAATATCTTGACATCAAACAAACAGTTTAAAGATGTTTTTTTAAAAGATTTTTTAAAATATTCTAACACAAAACAAAGGGCTTTCACAAATTTTTTTTCTACCACCACTTGTTTTAAGGTAGTCTTAATCTGATTTGTTTCTTAATAAATAAATGAATGTTAAAACATCAATGTGGCTTAAGGATGTCCTTGACCTCTTTTTGTGTAATGTATTATTAAAACGTGTACAGGATATGTCTGACCTTGACCTCATTTTTGGGTTTATTGGTCATGGTTACATTGTTATGCTTAGGTAAGTTTCTCAAGACATTATAAACAAAAAGGTCATAAAATTTTGCATATGTATGATTGAAAAGTGTACATAGCTTAAGTAACATAGCCCTTTGGCAAATGTATCTGACCCTGACCTCATTTTCTTAGATCATTGATCAACGTTAAATTTTTTGTAATCAGATCTTTTTTCAAAATACCTTAAACAAAAGATGAACTAAAGTTGATGTATGAGATGATTGTAAGGTATACATTTCCTTATAGTAGGTTTCATATGACCTTGATCTGTTTTCCATGGTAACATTTGGTTCATGGGTCAACATTCAGTTATTGCGATGAGGTCTATTTGTCATATACTTCAAGCAATAAAAAACAATATTTGGTGGAGTGTGTACATGGCCATCTAGAAGAGTTCATCTAACCTTTTATGGATTTTGAAATTTTTATGTGATGCATGCAGTAAAACCTTGACCTTAAAGACTTTCTTAATATAAAATTTAATAAGAATCATTAAAGCAGGCTAGACATTTCAGTGTGTGCATTCTTGCGTGTAATCAACTCCTCCTAGTTTTCAAAATCTATCCTTGAAACTTCACAGACAGATTTCACTCATAATGACAAAATGCTCTCAAGAATTGTTTGAGGAACTTTTCCTTTGTTTTCCAGACTTGGCAATTTAGTATTTTTTCGATCAAAATTTGCAAAAAACAATTTCATTGTTGTTCAATCAACTCCTACAGTTTTGTACCATGATCATTGAAACTTCACAGAAGGTTGCACGCTTATCGTAGTTGTGCACTTTCTATTATGAAATTATTTAAAGATTTTGTTCCCATTTTATATTTTAATGGTCATTATAGACCATTCTGCTTTGTATAAGACACATTCTTTGCAACCTAAGCATTTGAGTCATTCATTTTCCTCTCTTTAAACTGCACAAGTTACAAAAATATTCTAACTCCTTTATTATCTGATATTTATGTAGTTTTTATGCCCCACCTACGATAGTAGAGGGGCATTATGTTTTCTGGTCTGTGCGTCCGTTCGTCCGTTCGTTCGTCCGTTCGTTCGTCCGTTCGTTCGTCCGTTCGTCCGTCTGTCCCGCTTCAGGTTAAAGTTTTTGGTCAAGGTAGTTTTTGATGAAGTTGAAGTCCAATCGACTTCAAACTTAGTACACATGTTCCCTATGATATGATCTTTCTAATTTTAATGCCAAATTAGAGATTTTACCCCAATTTTACGGTTCACTGATAGAAAATGATAGTGCAAATTTCAGGTTAAAGTTTTTGGCTTCAGGTTAAAGTTTTTGGTCAAGGTAGTTTTTGATGAAGTTGAAGTCCAATCAACTTGAAACTTAGTATACATGTGCCCTATGATATGATCTTTCTAATTTAAATGCCAAATTAGAGTTTTGACCCCAATTTTACGGTTCACTGAACATAGAAAATGATAGTGCAAATTTCAGGTTAAAGTTTTTGGCTTCAGGTTAAAGTTTTTGGTCAAGGTAGTTTTTGATGAAGTTTAAGTCCAATCAACTTGAAACTTAGTATACATGTGCCCTATGATATGATCTTTCTAATTTAAATGCCAAATTAGAGTTTTGACCCCAATTTTACGGTTCACTGAACATAGAAAATGATAGTGCAAATTTCAGGTTAAAGTTTTTGGTCAAGGTAGTTTTTGATAAAGTAGAAGTCCAATCAACTTGAAACTTAGTATACATGTTCCCTTTGATAAGATCATTCTAATTTTAATGCCAAATTAGAGAATTTATTCCAATTTCACAGTCCTTTAAACATAGAAAATGATAGTGTGAGTGGGGCATCCGTGTACTGTGGACACATTCTTGTTATAGGTTTATATTGATCAGCATAATTTGTTATTCATTTTATTATCTGTTGGTTTAAAAAAAAAAAGTTTGAAGAATTCAAAATTCAAATTCGATTTAGAATTATCTTTTCAGTATCTGAACAACAACTTATTTATTGTTGAAGGTCATATGTTTGACATTTAGATGTATTAGTTAATTTGTATGGTTGTGTTGCTGTCTTATTAGCATATTTACCCCACATATTTTTTAATCCCAACAAATCTTTTGTTTACAATTTTCTTAAGAACAATTGCAGATTTTTATTGAAAGGGATATCATTTGTCTGCTAGATATAAATTTAGAAGTTATATAGTAAACGAGGAATCAAGGAAGAATTTCAAATTGTTCAGTTGTAGCTATGAACGCAATTGTTTCCATTCTCAGCATTAAAATTCTATCAGGGAAACACAATTTGACTAAACTTCAAGGCGACATATTCTGAAAAATAAAAGTCCATAAATAGTTGCAAGCCTCAGTAAAAAATGTATTGCACCTGTTAATCTTGAAAATGCAACCTACTGTCTGTCTCTGTAAAAGGAAGTTTAAGAACAATTAGCATATATTCAGACCCATATTAATATCCACCCACTCTAATGACAAACCTCACTTAGCCTTCATGTATTTTTTTTTTATAATTTAAAAAGTAGTACTTAAAAGTTTGCTCGTTTAAGTACCTTGCTATAAAGGTTTTTTGTCAGTTATTGCTTTTTTGAAATATGTATTAGATTGCTGTTGTATAATTTGAGAAATACATATATGAGATTCAGTTCAAATGTACCAAGTATAATACCTTTGCAACTCTTTCAAGAACATCTTTCCTACGTGATTTTCTGCACAGGAAACGACATTCTCAACTTTTTAAAATAAATAACAAAAAGGGAAAACTTGACAATTTTTTGTTAAAATGACATGTGATATCTGGATGTTTACGAGACTGAAGTACTTTTAAAAACGTTAGAAACAAACACTGACCTTTTTGACCCTATGCAGTTATGTTTACATCTGGAAATTTAAAACTCATTTTTGTTACAATAATACTTTGAATTCTAAGATTAAAGATTAATGATTGATTGTTGGTTGCTCAATGTTCAGTGGCAAATTTTTTATGAAAGGTTCATAAAGATAAAATTAGAAGAACCTGATTATGATAGTTATTATTTTGTTGATTGATTGTAGTGTGATTAACTTTTCTGGCTTAGATTTCATGCACTTTGAAGATTCTAATAAATTTAACAACAGAACAAACAGATAGGGTCTGTAAAGTGGATAAACCAGAATGAAGGATAAGAAATTTTAATTTCACAGGAAAAATGATACCATACAAAAAACAATCAGATAATGAATCGGTTATTCATTTGTTTAATCAATACAATGATCATTGAATCAGTAAATCATATGTTTATTCAATACAATGATGATTGAATCAGTAAATCATATGTTTAATCAATACAATGATCATTGAATCAGTAAAACATATGTTCAATCAATACAATGATCATTGAATCAGTAAATCATATGTTTAATCAATACCATGATAATTGAATCAGTAAATCATGTTAAATCAATGCAATGATCATTGAATCAGTAAATCATATGTTTAATCAATGCAATGGTCATTGAATCAGTAAATCGTATGTTTGATTAATACAATGATCATTGAATCAGTAAATCATGTTTAATCAATACAATGATCATTGAATCAGTAAATCATAAGTTTGATCAATGCAATGATCATTGAATCAGTAAATCATTTGTTTAATCAATGCAATGATCATTGAATCAGTAAATCATTTGTTTAATCAATGCAATGATCATTGAATCAGTAAATTATTTGTTTAATCAATGCAATGATCATTGAATCAGTAAATCATATGTTTAATCAATGAAATGATCATTGAATCAGTAAATCATATGTTTAATTAATACCATGATCATTGAATCAGTAAATCATATGTTTAATCAATACCATTATCTTTGAATCAGTAAATCATATCATTAATCAGTACAATGATCATTGAATCAGTAAATCATATCATTAATCAGTACAATGATCAGTCTGTTATTGAATCAGTCAGTCATATGTGTAATCAATACCATGATCATTGAATCAGTAAATCATATGTGTAATCAATACCATGATCATTGAATCAGTAAATCATATCATTAATCAGTACAATGATCAGTCTGTTATTGAATCAGTCAGTCATATGTGTAATCAATACCATGATCATTGAATCAGTAAATCATATGTGTAATCAATACCATGATCATTGAATCAGTAAATCATATCATTAATCAGTACAATGATCAGTCTGTTATTGAATCAGTCAGTCATATGTGTAATCAATACCATGATCATTGAATCAGTAAATCATATCATTAATCAGTACAATGATCTGTCTGTTATTGAATCAGTCAGTCATATGTTTAATCAAATACAATGATCAATCAAATATTGTATCAGTTGATCCTTTCATCAAACTATTAAAATGCCAATCTGTGAATAAATCGTTTAATCAGTCAATTCTTTCTTAAATTTAAACAATGATCAATCCAAAATTGAATCAGTTTATCATTTAATCAATACAGTTATCAATCAACTATTGGATCAGTCAATCATTTCTTTAATCAATACAATGAGCAATCTACTGTTCAATCAGTCAATAATTGAATCAAAATAACTACAGGATCATTGTACATGCACTTATGTACTAACAGTAGCTTAACGGTGTCAGTCAATGTAATTATGATAAAGCATCACTAAGTTTAATCCGGTAGTCAATTTAATAATTAGTCTCCCATTTAAAATCATTAATTTAACTAATTGTTGGATGAAATTTAATAATTATAGACAACCATTGATAGATAACTAAAATATCACAATAATTTGACCATGTGTCAGGTATGATATCCAGAATCGGCAGATCAATCTTGTATGACATAGACCTGTAATTTTGTTGCTACAAGTAATTTGTTACAAGTGAATCTGTAGTCATTCTGGCATTAGATAATAAATGGCAAACAGCAAGACTATAAACCATAAGCTTTGTTGCCATGATAAATGTCTAATACATAGACACATGGACAGTAGATACAAATTACGTCCTTTGTAGAGCAACAGAGTATAGAGTTATTTCAGGCTTCATCAGTTGTCAGTTTGTTACGATATTCTAACAAATAGTTACCATTGTCAAATTACATCAGAGCAAATAGTTTACTGTTATTTCTTCTAATTATCTTGTACAGAAAACGCTTTATAATTAATCATGTTTTGATCCGTGTTAATGATCCTGGAAAAACCTGAATTATTTTCTCTAATTAAATACATTTTTCAAAGAAAAAGTATAAAGGTGTTATTTTTTTATAAAAGAATATCATTCGAAGAAATCAATTTTTATCTGATATAGAATTATCAAGTCAGTTAGATAATAATAGTTATATCTTTGGTTATGATTAAAGAAAATTTCACAAATTCTCATAAGTTGTCAGAGTAGTGTTTCTAACAACTTAATTGTAATATGAAGCAACAGTAGCATAATAAAACAGACTATTTAAAAACCCGAGATGGATCCGATCTGTGACAATGCTCTTTTAACAGAGTTATTTCCCTTTAACCTAGATCACTCATATCGAATTTCATCTTGAAATAAAAACATCAAAGACATCAGGGTCATTATTAAGAACTCCAGATGCATGTTTTGTTTAGATAAGGATATTAGTGGTGTATAAATAAAAAAAAAAACAATTAAAAAAAAATAGATGAATTTAAACATGTTGAAAAAGTCTAAATGGTGTAAACACAGTTAGTATGGTAGCATTGAGAAATGCAGGAATGAAGAACTACATGTATTGGAAAACTGTTTTGAAAGTTATATTAGAAAATCTGACATGGTCACATGAGTATATCATAGTATATAACTTAAAAACTGTAAACCAACATACCTTTTAAAAATGCAAAAAATGCAAAACTGCAAAAAAAAAAAAAAAAAAAATTGTTCAAAAAATGTTGTTCTTGGTAATGAGTATATGTAACTGATCTGTGGACCACGTTGTGGCTTTCAGGCAAATAACTGAGTATTATTAACTCAAATATTAAATATGACTGCCTTTTTGTGTGCTGAGGATGGTGTAAAAAAGAAGCAAACACCCAATCAATCAATGACAAATGTTTTGTTTGATCGTTTCTTTCTTTCAAATTTTTGAGATATTCATGAACTCTACAATCTTTGATATTTGCTGTGGGATGACTAAATGAAGAGATACCATTATGTATTCCACAATTCATTGGAATTTAAATCTCAAGAACCTGATCCAATTAACTATGTGTCAGTTTTATTCAGTGTACTTTACTTGACGATATTCTGCTAGTCCAGAAAAAAATTAATATCAATAAAATCCTTTTCTATCTGTTTATTTACCGATAGGAAAGCATCTTATGTTCATGTACCAGCTTTTGTTGCCATTAATCGGTAATTCAATCATGTTTTTAAAAAAACAAACTCTGAAATAGAATTGGAACTGAGGCTAATGTATTGCAATATGTTAGAATTGGTCCTGATTGTACGTCATCAATTCGGAGAGGTCGTGTGTTACACAGATTTACATCTTCATGGCATTAATGGCTAATACGGAGCTATCAAGCTTCATCAATTAACTTTCATGAATCTTCAGCGGTGATTTTTCTCCGATGTCAGTATTTGTATCATTGTATTGATTGCAAATAACTTGACACATCATTTCTGCGACTTTCCCGCCATGATAAATGGCCTTTTTCCGTTCTGTTGACATTATACATTACAGTATTGTCTTCCAATTTAAAACATTCCATCTTATATTTGCACAACCAATTCAAATATATAATTCCAATCATTTTACCGTTTAAAATGACAAGTTTATATACATTATTTACTTTTTATTGAAACGGTTTGTTTTTAAGCTCCTGCAGGAATGTCCAAGTTTTGGTGAACTTTAAAATCAAATTAAAAATCTGAAAAAAGAAATAATTTGTAATACTTCAGAAACAAATATTGGAGTAGTGATGAGGGAGTTTTAAAATAACAGCGGCTGTAAATTGACTTTAAATCAACATAGGGACAAGTATGAATTACTAGAGTTGTGTCCCTTAGAGTAGTAAATTTCAACATTTAAATGTGTATTGACATTTCTTCAATAGAAGTCTTCATGTTTTGCTAAATAAGAAATTTTATCATTTCTTTTTTTTTTTAAATGCAATAAAATTCATGTTTTTATCTATATTTATAGCTGCAGACTTATTTATCATATAGGTTTTATAAAGGAAAACACACACTTTTATGAATTACACGAATTTGCAGACAGAATTTGCAGATAGAAATATTTAATACTTACATAAAAAAAAAGAAATATAAAGTTCATTTATGTTTTCTTGATTCACAACAATGAATAAAGATCTCAAGCTTGATGTAGTAGTTATCAAAAGAGAGAGTTATGTCCCATGTAAATTCATATTTTGTCAAAATATTTCAAAAAAACAAGTATCTTTCTTATATTGATATAGAATAGACAAGTTGAATTTTTATAAGTGAAAAGAAGGGTATACCACTAACACTGTTGTACTCATCCTCTTTATTGTAAATACAAACCGAAAATTTGTAGGGGTGTTGAAGAGAGTGGATGTGGAATTACACAGAATAAAATTGAGAATGGAAATGGAGAATATGTCAAAGAGACAACAACTTGACCAAAGAGCAGACAACAACCAAAGGTCTTCAATGCAGTGAGAAACTCCCGCACCTGGATGCATGCTTCAGCTGGCCCTAAACAAAATGTATGCTAGTTCAGTGATAATGGACTTAATATAGATTGGAAAATTTTATTATGAATGTTAAGAACATATTGAGACTATAGATTGCTTTATTGCACATTAGATTTGTCCTGATAAAGACAGACAAATTTTTTGGTTGTAAAAATGACTCTTAAAAGACAAATAAAAAGCAGAGGAAAAATGTCAAATAGTAACAGCTTATTTATGATATGATAATAAAACTTGAAATTCAGAGATGTTTGTATGGTGTTTTACATTGTAAAAGACTATTATCTTGTTTTACTGTTAGATGTTTCAAGTGAGTGAATTTCCATGATGCAAAGAAGTGTTTTAAGAAGTTATATTTTATTACTGGAAAGGGATCAAAGTTATAGTATGTTTTTAGTAATAATTTATAAACTAATAACAATAAAAATAAAATAGGTCGTATGGTGACATAATGATATATGGATAGGACAATAATTTTACAAATAAGATTTATAAGGCTTTTAAATCTACTTTGGAACATTTAAATCATTGTTTTCTTACATATATCAAAATTTATTCAACATAAAATAACAAAAAGGTGTTTAAAAGTACTTATTAAAACTTTATTGAAATCGGTGCATTAACTATCCGATCGGGAACAATTAGGATCAACAAGTTTGTTTACATTTATAACTTGTGTATTGGTCAATATTAAACTGACGATCTTTTAAGCCCAAGTCAACAAAAGAAGGATTAAGTTGTGCTAAGTCAATAATTAAGTTGTATTCATATCTTTTGTCTCTTAGGTTGATCATACGCCACTTGTAAAAACTGAATTATTACAGCTTATTGACGTTGATCATACGGCACTTGTAAAAACTGAATTATTACAGCTTATTGACGTTGATCATACGACACTTGTAAAAACTGAATTATTACAGCTTATTGACGTTGATCATACGGCACTTGTAAAAACTGAATTATTACAGCTTATTGACGTTGATCATACGGCACTTGTAAAAACTGAATTATTACAGCTTATTGACGTTGATCATACGACACTTGTAAAAACTGAATTATTACAGCTTATTGACGTTGATCATACGACACTTGTAAAAACTGAATTATTACAGCTTATTGACGTTGATCATACGGCACTTGTAAAAACTGAATTATTACAGCTTATTGACGTTGATCATACGGCACTTGTAAAAACTGAATTATTACAGCTTATTGACGTTGATCATACGGCACTTGTAAAAACTGAATTATTACAGCTTATTGACGTTGATCATACGCCACTTGTAAAAACTGAATTATTACAGCTTATTGACGTTGATCATACGCCACTTGTAAAAACTGAATTATTACAGCTTATTGACGTTGATCATACGGCACTTGTAAAAACTGAATTATTACAGCTTATTGACGTTGATCATACGGCACTTGTAAAAACTGAATTATTACAGCTTATTGACGTTGATCATACGACACTTGTAAAAACTGAATTATTACAGCTTATTGACGTTGATCATACGACACTTGTAAAAACTGAATTATTACAGCTTATTGACGTTGATCATACGACACTTGTAAAAACTGAATTATTACAGCTTATTGACGTTGATCATACGCCACTTGTAAAAACTGAATTATTACAGCTTATTGACGTTGATCATACGCCACTTGTAAAAACTGAATTATTACAGCTTATTGACGTTGATCATACGGCACTTGTAAAAACTGAATTATTACAGCTTATTGACGTTGATCATACGACACTTGTAAAAACTGAATTATTACAGCTTATTGACGTTGATCATACGACACTTGTAAAAACTGAATTATTACAGCTTATTGACGTTGATCATACGGCACTTGTAAAAACTGAATTATTACAGCTTATTGACGTTGATCATACAGCACTTGTAAAAACTGAATTATTACAGCTTATTGACGTTGATCATACGGCACTTGTAAAAACTGAATTATTACAGCTTATTGACGTTGATCATACAGCACTTGTAAAAACTGAATTATTACAGCTTATTGACGTTGATCATACGACACTTGTAAAAACTGAATTATTACAGCTTATTGACGTTGATCATACGACACTTGTAAAAACTGAATTATTACAGCTTATTGACGTTGATCATACGACACTTGTAAAAACTGAATTATTACAGCTTATTGACGTTGATCATACGACACTTGTAAAAACTGAATTATTACAGCTTATTGACGTTGATCATACGACACTTGTAAAAACTGAATTATTACAGCTTATTGACGTTGATCATACGACACTTGTAAAAACTGAATTATTACAGCTTATTGACGTTGATCATACGGCACTTGTAAAAACTGAATTATTACAGCTTATTGACGTTGATCATACGACACTTGTAAAAACTGAATTATTACAGCTTATTGACGTTGATCATACGACACTTGTAAAAACTGAATTATTACAGCTTATTGACGTTGATCATACGACACTTGTAAAAACTGAATTATTACAGCTTATTGACGTTGATCATACGGCACTTGTAAAAACTGAATTATTACAGCTTATTGACGTTGATCATACGGCACTTGTAAAAACTGAATTATTACAGCTTATTGACGTTGATCATACGACACTTGTAAAAACTGAATTATTACAGCTTATTGACGTTGATCATACGGCACTTGTAAAAACTGAATTATTACAGCTTATTCTAATTCTGTTAATGAGAAATTGACTTCCACAATAGAGAAAGTAGTAGCTCATTTAGCTTATTCTTATTTAGTAAATCTGTCGGGGATAGAGATAAAATGTCACCGTAGTAGATTAGTTACTCTTTTTCAACTTTTATCTGAACAGAAAATGACATGTATCACAGTATTGTTTGTTAAACAGTCGTTCCGATAAATTGTTTCCGAACAAAAGTAAACATTGGGACCAGGTCTCGCCCTCAGGTGTGCGAAGTCACTGAGGAACCTTTAGGGGAAGTTGGCTATCAGTTTAACGAGTGTATTCAATGCATTTGCTATCAGTTTAAACAAATAATTGTTGGCAAACAGTAACAAGGTGTTTCAATTTTCTGTTATTGTTAATTTATTGAGTCGATTGTGTCTTAATTTCTAAATCTGTTTTGTGTATACAAATACAGTAGCCTCAACTTGGCTAATATCCAGAAAAAATGTAGTACATGATTTTAATATCTAGTGATGTTCCTTAAAGAAAGTTCAAATAAGATTGATAATTGATCCCAGGTAAACACAGAGCTGTGATTACAGGTAAGACGTTAGTAATTGATTTATGTCCTATGTCGCTCACGTTGCTTGAAGGGGGAGGATAATAACTACATCTATTAACGTCCATTTAATGCAAATTACGAAATTTTAACTTTATACTTACTAGCAATTAATGTATCTATTGATAAAAAATAATGCATGATTTTAATTTAGATTGTGAAATTTTAATGACATCTTGTAAAATTTACAAAAAAAATAATTTGAGATGCTGAAGTTCATGTAAACTCAACTGTCTTATTTAACTTTATTATTTTTTCCCCTAGGTTTGTTTTTTTAATCTTAATAGGTGGTCTTTTCAAACAGACTTAAACTTTCAATTCTTAGACTTTAGGTTAACCACAACAGTCTGGATGTGAATACTTTAAGGCAATATTCAAATTTAAAAATTGTCTGAGAAATTTTCATATGGTCCACCTGTCAAACATCATTATTTAGCACAGAAGCATTGACCTTTGTCTCTCAACACATCTCAGTTGTGACATAACCATTTGATTCTTTATAAGGATAAGATTCATCTGACTTGTCTGCAAGTTTATGTTCCTGAAGTTCATTTCTTGAATGAACTTTGAGAGTTCAAGGTCAATTGATCTTGGGTTGATAAGTGAAATTTAATTAATAGGAGTGAATATTAAAATAAGATGTGGTATGATGGTCAATGAGACAACTCTGCAATAGTGACCAAATGACATAAACATTAGCAACTATGGTGACAGTACAGTCTTCAACTTTGAGCTAAATCCTTACTGCATAGCAAGCTAAAAGAACTCAAAATAATGCTTTGAAGTCTTTGACTTTTGCCTCTTATTTTCTTTCTATATTTATATGAGTTGTTGCCTTTTTGTTTGTGAGTATCCTCATATTAGAATGTGGTGGTGTTAAGTATATACAGTATTGCTTCTTTTTATGACAATTTACAATAATTGTTTAAAATCATGTTTTTTTTTGGGCATTAGCAAGAAATATTTCTGTGTGTATTTGTTTCAGTTACAGAGATCCTCTGACTTATTTTTTGTTGTCTTTTTTGTTTCTTATTTACAAAGTTATAGATAACTTATTAATTTTGATGATTACCAATTATTTACAGTTTCTGAGTTCAGAAATACACAAACTGTCCGATTTTGAAATTTCAATTTGAATTATACTGAGTTCTATTTTGACCTTTAACATTTGAGGATTTCAAACACTTTTTAAAACCTCAACTTTTTATAGAAATGGCCTCAGTATTATCAAGTCTTGTTGTAGGCTGTATTTATTAATTTTCTACCTTTGACCTACTGTAGACCTAATTTGAACCTTGGATTTGAAAAGTTTGTACTTTTCTACACATTGTTTTTGTTCAGCTATTAGTGACTGAGTTGATATTTAGTTGAATAACATCAAGTTATTATACCTGAATTTTTTTTCAGAATGTTAAAAAATACTCTTTACCATACACAGTAAGATCTTTGTATAAAACTTGGAAAAACAAATTCTACAATTGTCCCAAAGAAAGACATCTTGTTTTATTCATCACTTGATCTTATCAGACGTAAAATATGAATGAGATATTTTGGTACTTAAACCAATACTGATGTGACAAAACAGATGCATATCTCCATATTCGTTAAAACCATTGATGTTTGGTTTTTTTAGATGAAAGAGTGCCATAAATATAGCATCCCTGCACAAAATCGTTGCATTAAAATCTCTGTTTAAATATCAAGTTTCGCTTCAAAGATGACACTGTGATTACATTAGAGTTGCAATACTCACTTTGATGTTAAAACACAATTATTTCATTTGAATGTATCAAGTTACTTTGCAATGTAAACCTGCAATACCCTGATCCAGAGATCATATGCTTTGTTGACAAGGCAAACAGTATTTGTTTACAAATAGCACAATTTTAAGTGAGTTTACACACAGTTTTAGCTGTAGATCAACAATGTAAGGATATATAAGATCACCGATTTAGACTGAGGAGTTATTTAGGGTATAATAGTTATTTTATTATTATACCTTTGAACAAATGACTTCTTACAACAGTTACAGAGTCATTCATTGCCTTAACAGTTAGGAATTTAAATTTAATATGGCCTTAAAGATTTTGTGTTATTTTTAACTTTTATTAACATGAAGTTGCAAATAGCTTGATAGTAATTGAACATCTTAAGACTTCCAGATAGTTCTCAGAAAACAATAATATTTATGTAACTGAAAAAAGTCTTTTATAAAAGTACTGGCTTTTAAAAAAAAAATAATATTGTGATATTCGTTTAAGTTCCTAATTTTCGTGGAATTCATGGGTACAAGTGAACCACGAATTCAAATGTTCAAAGAAAGACTTATTTTTTATAAGGTTGTTAAATGTGTCCAGAATACAAGTTTCTGTATTTCTACAAAAAATTGTGGTACACAAGAAAAATGAATGAATCCACAGTATTTGGAATGTTTGGGACCATTTATTAATGTGCAGTTTGGGGGTGGGGTATAAACTATCTAATTGTTAACTATGATTTTTTCTTTTTTTTTTTTCTGCTGATTATCCCTTTAAGGCAACCATCTCAAGTTATACTCTATACAATGACAAAAATGGGATTATACACTGCCAGTGGTGGTGGCAATTTTTTGCAACATTGATCATTGTCAAGGGCCACCTCTTCTTTATTCTCAAGTCAATCCATGTTTTGCAGTTACAACATAAATGGTAGAAGTTTTTTGATTAATTTTAGATATTCAAACATCAATAAGTTTCTGTCAGGAGTTACGGTATAGCCGGTTCACTTCATGAGTGTAAAATTTTGCGATTTTCATTGACTGAGGTATATATAAGAATTGTTTTGGCAGATTCAAAACTTATATCAAAACCTTTGTATGCGCACTTTTAAATTGGCGGAATATTTTGGCAATGTTATTCTATCCGCGAAAAAAAGCCAAAATAACCCGCTTTACAGTATTTTATTGGAAGAAGTTTTCACTGACATTTTCTTTTGCAGACAGATACATAGTTTTTACAACAAATTACACAATGATATTAAACTTTGATATTTTACTGCCTAAACAAATCACCCATATGTAGTTTATTTGATTTTATGGTGTCATTATTCATAAAGGAAAATATGTTTTAATTTTCATTATATCGCTTATCAGTGTCCAATCTACACATCAATAATTCTATCCGTTTAGAAAAAGTATGATAAACATATTTTACAGATTGCAATAAAATTTACATATAGATTCAAATAAGATTTGAAATTACAAAAAATGTTAAATTTGATTAAATTTTTAAGTCGCAACTATAAAAAATTGTGTAAGCTCAATGATGTGTACTAATGATAGCGAGATATTTAGGCCAGACTTTTTTTATTATCTGTTTAACGAGAGTCGCCGACTCCACCTTTCCCGATTTTAGAATAAAAATAAAAGTAGTGCTATTATTTTTCCCGCCGACTGTTACGAAATCCTCAGAAAAAAAATAAAATGTGTTGTTCACGATACTCGCTTTCAGTCAATTTCGTTATCGGTAATATTTAATGTTTACCAAGTCAATGAAACAGCAATTTTCATTTAAAAGTATAGAAATTCAAGGCATAAACGTTATATTTTCTTCTAAAAGACTTTTAAGCTGGTGGCATGCTTTTCATACTTGTTACACGAGAGCGTACATCAAATCATTCTAACTTTCGGCAAAATCAGTTATTACTTCATCAGAACTTGATGAAATTAGCCTAAACTAAACTTGTCATCCATGTTTGCATTAGAAACGTCATATTCCTTTCCAAATAGCGTATCAAACCGTTTATTTTTGTAAATTTTTCTTCGTCCGACATTTAAATTTATAACTACGGATCGGAATCTTGATTTCATCGGAAACGGACCCGCTATGACCGAAATCCGGATTCTTGCGATAATGACTACAGACGCATGAATGGCACTGCTGACAGACAAAAATTGATCCCAAAAGGGAAAATTACGCATTCCACACGCATTAACATACTTTTGGTTAGATCTTCTTGATTAATGTATATATTTCCATGTATAAGCATTGTTTCAATTTATAGGTTAAAGTTGCTTAACTCTGGGACTATTACACCAGATACATATATACACATGTGTATATATATGTCTCTGCATACACTAAGAGGTTCCTGACTGGGTGACTGTTATATACATATATAGTGTATATGCAGCGAGGTTGATATATTTGAGTGGTGCCATTGATCTATATTAGTGGAAATACAGAATCAAAACATAGTTAACCAGAGACATATATAAACTAAATGTATTTATATTTCTCTGGGTTAATATACTGGTCTGTTCTCATTTCATTGTTCTTGTATTTTGATAAATTCTAAAAAAAAAAAAAAAAAAAAAAAAGTCACTGATAATGGTTTTATTTTTATTTTTAGTGTCGACTGGACCAATTTTGCACTTTTATTATTTTTTTTATTTCGCCCCCTCGACCCGAATTCTTTACAAATTTTCTCGTTAAACAGATAAAATAAAAAGTCTGGCCTTATATAAATGTTATAGACGTTTATCGTCTTCTGCCTAATAATATGCTTAGATAAGTACAACTATAAATGACATTGAAATTGATTATACTTGTCACATAGTCATTCATTTTTATACTAGGAGGTCAGCGATATACATGTTTAGTGAATACACATCGCTGATTTTACCCAAAACTTCAGTTTATGTGATATGTCTGAATGATATAGCTTTATGGGTGTCTCGTTTAGATGATATCCTGTGAAGTAGTCCCTTTCAATTACGGTCTTTATCGAGCTTTACCATAAAGAACCTTTGCTTTAAAACCTAAGACAAAGTGATTCACAATTAGGTACAGATTGATCCAAACCATTTAAGAAATTTACCTGCAGTTTTATGGGCTGAATTATTAGAATTTCTGAACTTTATTCAAGTATTAAATTTTTGTGGTGAATATATTGAGACAATAATAATAGATATGTGATAATTGTCAGACAGCAACCACCATACTTGAGGTTAACTTTTTACCAAATCTCTACAAGGTCACTATACAGGTTTTAACCTTGACCTTGTTTGTTGACACTCTGTAAATGATACCAAACGTAACCTTGAGACAAAAACAAGTCATGAATGAGTTTTAAATAGATGACACAACACTGCAAGCACTGAAATGAGAGAAAACACTGTAGAGCCCTAGAGAGATTGTTTGGCTCACCTGGATATATACCCAATATCAACAATGGTCACACTCCAACCAGATACATATCAAAACAAATCAAATCAAAAACTTCATTTTAAGTCTGGTCATTTACAAAACAGTACAACTTTAAATATGGGTTTGCCTACACCCTGTTCAACCCTCTGAAGATTAG
Organism: Mytilus edulis; assembly: GCF_963676685.1. Classification (NCBI taxonomy): domain Eukaryota; kingdom Metazoa; phylum Mollusca; class Bivalvia; order Mytilida; family Mytilidae; genus Mytilus; species Mytilus edulis. Next base: position 38,432,286 of record NC_092352.1, on the reverse strand, counting down.
GATTCTTATAAGCCAGCCCTTCAATGCAGTTTAGCAACTTTATTATTTGTTGCCTATCTACTTGAAACTGGGACTGATTGATATAAGAAGATGTGGTATGAATGCCATTGAGACAACTCTCAATTCCAAGTCACAATTTGTAAAAGTAAACCATTATAGGTCAAGATATGGTCTTAAACACAGAGCCTTGGCTCACACTGAACAGCATGCTATAAAGGGCCCCTAGTACATTATTATAAATTGGTCCCAGCTTGAAATCTTATAGTAGAAAAGACAACAACAAAAATTGAGCCGTAAGTTTATTTCTGTAAATAAGTTTTTATCCTATAATTTCTGTGTTTATTATAATTTGCTTACTACATACATTTACATAATAATAAAACGGATCTTGATTTGTGCTGTTTTGTAAAATATTGCCTATGTGTTTTTACATATTTTTACAGATCAGTAACTGTTAACATATAATACTTCCACAATACATTCTCACATGGATAACTTTGATGACTTTGTCCATCTGCTTACAAATGTTTTTATATAAAATTGTCTCATAAAATCTGATTTACTACTGTTTTGTCACATATTGTGGTCGTTTCATATTGACTAAGTGATTTTCGTTATCAGATATAATCCTCTTTTATGTTGTGTTCTTATTCATATTATATATATATATATAAATTTCCGATCGGTGAAAAGTTTTCTTAATTAAATCCTCTGTTTGCTCTGGTTCCACCGTGTGTTAGGCAACAGACAATCAATCAATGATCGCTTTTCATTAAATACAATTGACTAGATAACCTATGTAAGACTAGATAATCTTTTACGAAGCCAAACAAGGTCTTTGGCGGCATTCATCAGTATTTATATACCTGTGCCTATCAATATATATATTTATCGGAAAATCGTGCATTTGATCCTGATGCAAAGTATTTTTTAGCTCGAGGACAGGACGTGACTTGAAAATTAAAGGCAATGACGTCATATAGATCAGCGTTACACTTTTTATGTCAATCTGCACCAATTAATTAAAATGAAATGTACGCAACTTCATTCATACAACAGAGCAATTATCACGAACTTTTTACTTGTAAAAAATAGTTTCCTAACTACATCATGTCCATTGATCTTCTAAAAAAGTACATACTAGTAGTAGAGACAAATTACTGATATAAAAAATAATGAGAATTTATGTATACTGACCAATTATCAGCTTGCTCTAGCAGAGTTGCTTGGTATTAAAATGTTAAATTAATCCAGAGACATATGACAAATTGTATTATATGTCTCTGATTATTCCAAGCTGCCATTTTTTTGGTGATTTCATTGTTCAATTAAACCACAAATTTCAAAACCAAATTTTGACCAATTCTAACTGAACTAAGATTGAAACTGTTATGAAGCATTAGAACCTGTAATACCCTATTAACCACTAATAGAATAATTTTAACAGTAGCTCATGGTCATTGGATAATTCACTTGTAACAGTAGCTAATTAGACAATTACCACGTTACATAATTGATCAAACAAGTGTGCTTTCGTGACATATATGATGATGTCATATGACAGACCTAACATGATACATTGTTGATATATTTAATCGCACTGTAAAACATCATGTTGGAATACATTTTCACATGTAGCCAACTGACATACTGTTACACTTTTACATGACATGTGTGAATAAATTGTCATATGACATCTTTTAAGATCACTGTTAAAGACTCGATTGGTTACACTCAAGTTAGCATGTAATACCAACAGGAGGCTAAATACATTTCACTGTTGCAGAACATGCTCATGTCTCATTAGGTTACACTGTGAAATGTCATGTTTCTATACAGTGATAACCCTGTTAAGTTTGATAACACTGATAAATACATATTGCAGTATGATTACTTCCAAATTAGCATATCTTACTGGCAGAAGGCTAAATGCAGTCCTGATTTCACTGTTGCCGAACATGATTGAATACTCTGTGACATATCATTATTTACATCATTACAATGACACCTGACTTATTTGACAAGGCTTAAATTTGATTACCATGTTTTAACATAATAAGATTACACTGTCATATGACAAGTCTTGATTACTTTAACATGATTTGTGATTACACTGTTATATGACACATTTGATAGCACTTACACCTGAAATATTTAATAGTTCTGTCATATCACAATTAATTATGCTATTTAATAGAACTGTCACATGACACATTTGATATCACTGTCACATGACATATTTGATAACACTGTCACATGACATATTTGATAGCACTGTCGTATGACATATTTGATAACACTGTCACATGACATATTTGATAACACTGTCACATGATATACTTGATAGCACTGTTACATGACACTTTTGACAGCAGTCACATGACCCTTTTAATAACACTGTCACATGCTATTTGATAGAACTGTCACATGACCCATTTAATAGCACTGTTATATGACACATTTGAAAGCACTGTCACATGACACATTTGATGGCACTGTCACATGACACATTTGATAGCACTGTCATGTGACCTGTTAGATTACTTAAATAGTGCAAAATTTTTCTGTCTTACAAAATGTACAAATGCTGATTGTGGTCAGATTTTTTATCTCACAACAAATCTTTAAATACTGTACCTAATGAGATGTTGACTAGCGGTAATTAAACTTCTGATGTGTTTGATAAGAAACAGTCACATGGCATGTTCAAGTCATGCCCACATTATTTAACTATTTCTCCTATGCCTAGTGTATGTGTATATTTGATTACTTGAACATGATTAATCTGCATGTGAAGTGCTGTATGATATCTTGAAAGAGTTTATGTCAAGTGCTTATGATTACAATGTTTCTAGCATGTTTTTATTTCTGATTAAACCATTGATTACTCCTCCCTGTGAACAAGTCATATACAAATTTGTTCTTTTCCTTTGATAAAAGGGTAATTGACTTATTGAATGCATTTTGTCATCAGAATATAGCCCCTATTCAGTATGGTGGATGGGTCATGGTGGCCGAGTGGTCTAAGTAGCCCAACTATTACATCACTTGTCTGTGAACACTGAGGCATGTGTCAGGTGCACTCGACTCCAATCTTAATTGACTAGGATCATCAGTTTTTTGGGTTGATGGTCAATCGTTCTCTTGGCACTATGGCTTCATCTACCAATAAAAACTGCCCTCCACTAAACATCCAATAGTACTTAAAGTGGTGTTAAACACCAATCAATCAATAAGGTTGTATCAGGTGTCCATCAATCAATCAGAACATCGCCTGAAAAGTTTGGACTTTGAATAGAAGGACAAATAATGAATTCAATATTGAATAAAGACTTTTTATGATCTGATTAATAGTTAAAATTTTGTCAGAAGTTTATATTAAGTTCCTGGATGCTTTTTTAGGTACTTTTCTAACATTTAAATCTATATTTAATTGATTTGGTTCTGTCAACTTTCTTTTATGACACATCCTTGCAACTCCAAGTGCAGATTCTTAGGGCCAGTTACTTTTGGTATTTTGATCGAGACAAAGTTGGACATTTCAAGCTTTCGTACTCCATAAACAAATGTTGAAAAGACAATTTTATCAAAATAATTTGTTTTAAATTGATTCATAAGAAAGAGATTTTAAAATAATATCTGGACCACTTTGTTGTTCAAATAAAGATATGAAATGTAACTTTCCGAGCCATTGATAAGTTATCAATAACTTTGGTTAGATATAAATTATCTATGTACCGAGGAATTTTATGTTGTAATCATCAGTATTAACATGACATCCTTGACAACTTGCATCTTTTTAACAATGTCTGTCAGGACTTGACTTAATATTATACAATAGAATACCATGAAAGAAAATGGAATTAGGCTTTATATCTTTAAAAGTGTACCTAAAAATCTGATATACAGAAAAGATTTGTAATTTTGTTATTTTGCAATTGATATTGTTGTTTTATATTTATATATATATTCCTCCAATTTTAATTGACTAGGATTGTTAGTTTTCCTATCGAAGGTCTGTGTGTCTCCTGGCACTCTGGTTTCCTTCACCAATACAGACTGGTTGCCACGAAATAGCCCAAAAGCAGTGGTGTTAAAACACAAAAAATCAATTATACTCATATTATAAAATAAATTTTTGATATTTGACAGCCCTCCATCATGAAGATTATTTATTTGACTTCAGAGTTTGAATATCCTTTAAGTTTATTCCCCCTCCTCTTTACTCCTTTTGGGTCTTTATTTTGATAATTTCTTTGGTTTCATATTAATTGTAGTATTTTAATGTTTTGAAAAAGAAGATGTTAGCATAAAAATTGAATTAAAAAGAAAAAAGGTATTTGACTTCTTTTTGTAAGACCTTAATTTTTTTAGTTGCTAAGAAGACTTTGCCATTTTAAATACCTTTTTTTTGACGGGAAAATATGGAAATTTGATGTTTTAATTTACTTTCACTACATTAACTTTCTTAACACTTGTGAAGATTATAAAAGGTCTATGGCCCTGATTGATGGTATATTTAGACCACCTTGTGACTCTCAGAAGTCGAAAGTCACCAAAGCAAGAAACTTTCCCACATTAACAAGACCTGGACATTGATTTTAACATCTTTTTATGGTGTTTCAAATGTCCATAGCATGTTAAACACCCATTCCACTTATAATTGATCTGTTAAAACATCAACAAAGGGATAAAGACATTTATATAGTGTCATAAGTCATCATTCATGAAACATATAATTTTGTAAAATGCCAACAAACCGACCTCATGATTATAAGCTATTAATGGCTGGATAGGCTTTAATATTCAGCCTGCTATATTTTGTGACACTTAAGTTTCTCCCACATAAGTTTGATGGGTCAATAGGCCTCATTCACACCTGAAAGGACCATCAAAGAAGTTCCTTAACTGGTCAGCGGACAAAGCTATATCCTGTTAGTCTTCTCTAATCTATAATTCAATAACATTTACTATTGCTTTATAACTTTTATGCTATGCTTTGATATTATTTATTGTATTATATCCAGACCAATAAAGGTCACTTCAGGTAAAAGAAAAAAATCGTTGAATTTCAATGAGTCTAATAAAAAGTTCAATTATAACCTTTCATTTTATCTGTAAACCAGGATGAATTCTTTAAATAGTTCTTTAACTTTTACCTGTAAAGACAGTTTTGTCAGATTTATCAAATTACCGATTTTTAAAATGGGAGGTACTGTTAAAAGTGTAATTTGTACTAAGCTGTCCCTAACTCATATCAGTGAAATCTAAATACCTGTCTGAAAATTTAAAAATTCTTAATCTCTTTCAGCATGATTCTTTAGACAGAACTTAGCTATTTAAAATCAGATTGTTTTGTTTTATGTGTGAAAGGTTAGAAAATTAACAAGCGTGTCCGTATTATTAATATTTTAATACAATATGCCAAAAACAGTAGTAATGAAACTTTGAGGTAAGCAAAATCTTTTATAAATTTAAAATTTTATAAAATTGTTTTGTTTAAGATATGTATTGTCTTTAAGATTTGTTTGAAAAATAACTGAATTTGAAAAAAGTTTACAACAACAAAAAAAGTTATTTAATGGGTTAACTGGATGTTTTTCATTCTTGCTTTTAACCCTGGCAAAATTTGCCTAGATAAATTTTAAATATTGAATAAGGAGATCTAGTACAATAATGAAAGAGACAAGTGTTCACCATTGTCCAAATAACATTGAATTAAGCAACTACAACCTACAACAATGAGCAAAACCCATACCATATAGTCTGCTAAAAAAGACCCCCATATATAAGTATAGATTCCAAATTAGTTCCTAGTGTAAAATGTGTTTTCAACAATTATGAAAGTAAAACCTTTCATATGATTTGTTAAATGAGGAACTCTTAATTCATGAAGATAAAAAAACTGAATATGATAGATTTATGCAGTCAGGCTTTTGTTTTCAGACTAATTGTTATAAGTCCTAAAGTGTGCTTGATATGCAGTATGGGTTTTGATCATTTGTGAAGGCTGTACAGTGATCTATAGTTGTTAACTAATCTACATCATTTGGTCTGTGGCAAACAGTTGTCTCATTGGAAATCATACCACAGACCAATTTTTATAATGCCACAAATTTAAAAACTGCTCCAGACTGGCAACCAGTTCCATCTGCATTTAATTGTAGAGTCTTTTGGTATTTTCTGTCTTTGGGTTGCAGTTTCACATGGATGTAATGTTTGTAATTTTGTATTTTTTTTTCATTTAATGTAATTAATGAAAAAAGAAAAACAAACATGGTAGAACCAAAGAAAAGTTGCTTAAAAGACTTTATCTGTTTATTTGAAACTTTAAATAGTTAATTAGTATTAAATCCAAACAGTTAATCTAGAACGCTTCAAGATTAACATAACTTCAATTTAAAAGGCATTTATTTGAAATTAATTCTTGCACAAGACAAAATTAGCACCCAATCAAACTGCATAATAGTTTGAAAGAAAGTCAATAATTGGTCAATTTACAATTAATCTGCCGAATTAGTACTGATAATTTAATCAGAACAAGCTACTTAAACACAGCAGTTCATACACTACCGATCGGTAAGTAGCGATTGTTGACGATTACAACGATAACTGATATGTTTGCTTTGGCGGGGATTAGGAGGTATTAGAGACTTTGACGAGAAGACTTTCTAAGCACACAGAAAAGGTAGTTAGACAATCTTGATACGGTATTTGTCTACAAAGTGTGTACTTTGTACTAATTTATAAGACAATTGTCAAACATTTGTCTTAAGGAAAATTGTTAAATGTTTTAAAAGGCAAAGGTTGATAATTTTATTTGAAAAATTCAATAAAAAGGTGGGAAGATGATAGAAGATTTTAAGAACATTGATTTCGGTAATAGGTTTGACATTCATAGAATTTATCATTTAAATGTTAAGCTCAGTTACTTATTAACAAAGGTTAGTTTAGGTATCTATTTTAAATGATGTAGGTCATAGTGGTTATAATTGAATAGGATTAATAGGTCATAGTGGTGATAGTTTAGTATGAATATAGGTCAATGTGAACCAATTGTGGTTAAAACACTTACTTTTAAAACATTTAAACTTTTTAAAAAGTTTTATTGAATTGATAAACCCATTATTAAAGATAATAAAAAAAAAAGAAGAAAAAAGTGTGTCTTATTTAAATGGTAGCCTCTGAGTGGCTGATTGTCTTAGTTATTCATCTTCACTGTTCACATGGCTGTCACCACTGAGGTTGTGAGCTCAAACCTCTCTCATTACAGGTGCTTTACACTCTTGATTGCTTATTTTCCTGCCAAGGTCATGGTTCTCTACAGCCTCTTGGACTTTCTCCACTAATATAAATTGGCTTCCATGAAATAGCTGTAGTGCTTAAAGTAGTGTTAAACACCCAAAATTAACCAATCATATTTAGACCAGATTGATTTATTTCAGTAAAGACATCTTATGTACCTTTAGTAAATTTCATTATGTGTTGATGTTTACAGTCTAAAACTTTGCTTCCAGTCATCCAAATATTGGATTTTTGCATGTATAAACATTACTTATGTTATATAATGTCCAATGCATTTCATTAGCTCAGATTTCAAATATCTTGTCTATTGAATTTGCTGCAATTGAGACAGATAAAAGTGTAATGTTCAGCTTATATTGCAAAAAAACATCTTTTCTTAACAATAGTCTTTTGCTCCCAGTTAAAATTATAAAAAGTGATTTGATATGTATGAAAAGTGATACAGTCGTCTATTGCAGGAGTGTCGTATGGCCTTCATCAGAGGCCTATTTTGCAATGTTTTTAAGACAGTATACTACAATCAAGGTTATCCTTAGGTATAAAGAACAAATAACTGTTTGCTTTTATAACTTTTTACAATAGAATTTTATTTAAATCAACTTGAAATATCTGTTAATTCATCATGAAGTGTCAGATATCTTTTATGTAATGTTATATCTCTTTATTCTCTTGTGATTAAGTAGTTGTTGTCGGCAAACGGATCACAATGAAAAAATGTTACCTTAGTCTGCATGGGGGAATGTACATACAAACTCGTAACTCAAATTTGCAACATCATCTTTATAAGAATGGTACTCAACTAATCCAAAGATTTTTAAATACATGTATTTTCAATTAAATTACACTTTTTATGTTTTTGCCATTTTTGCATTGTCATTTATTAATAAAAAATCGATTTTGATAAAGCATCTCAAAATTCTTTAATGAAAAATGACGTTATAAAAAATGTGCAACTGCAAAAAGTATTTGGTGTCTGTAAGTGTATTTAATTAAGCTGTCAATTGGATTAATAAAGAAGGTAAAAATTAAGTGATAAGAAAAGAGATTATTTTATTACAAAAGCTTCTCAAATTTAGTTGACAGATACTTAAGGCCAAGTTGCCGATATTTACCCTCTAGTAAAAGATATTTTAAACAGGTAAATAGCAACATAATAGAATAACGTACTCGCTGATCGGCTCAGCAAACTAATGTTTAGATAACCATACTTTAAGTGACGGTAAACTTTTGCTACTTTACAAGCAAGAGAATAGATTGTTTGATTTGTGAGAGTTAAGATCACAGTTCAAGTTTAAATATCATGCCGAATTACAGTGATTTAAACAGGTAGATAAGGTTTTAAACAGGTAGTAGATCTACACGGGAAAATGATATTACAATTGTATACCCTGGCTAACACCTTGTCATTTGTGTATTTAAACTTCTAAGTAAATTAATAAATACACAAGTATACATACTAAAGAGTAAGGTATTTCCTTACATCGCTTCAAAATCAATTTATCAAAGCTCTCAATAAAAAAGTTATTATAGAAATTTACTTTTATTTTCTTTGTAATACAAAAAACTGATAAGAAACAATTTATAAGAAAAAGAAATTTTGATTGTTAAATTCCGCTGCATGCAAAAGAACTTTTTTTTTTAGGATTTCATTAGAATTATTAACATAGGTAATCTTAAAGTAGACACAAAACTGATAAGAGATGAACCTTAAACAATTTGTAAAAGTTTATAACTTACGATTATAAAATTCAATTGTATGCCAAAAAGCTTTTTTAACAGAATTTCATCAAAATTATTGAAATAAGTAATCTGTAGTTCAGCCATGAGGGGGTCTATTCCCCCATGGAGCTGTTCAAATGGAAGATTATACATGGCCCCCCTGCTTTGAATGCAATTTCCCCTTGTTTGTTTATCCTAAGTGGTAGGCTGTTCATCATGCACTAATTTCTAAGTGGGAGATTTAACTTTTACAGGATATTTCAATTTAACAAAACTAAAATTCAGAAAGAATTCAAAATTATTCAGGTTTTTTTCCCCTCCACATTCTTTACAAATGGTATTGCTTATTATAACAGTGAAATAAGAAAAACTTTGACAAGTTTTAGGTAATAAAAAAAAGACATCACATATTTTTTGAATTTACAGTATAACATAAGACAATTGACATCAAAACATGCTGAGGAACCTCTGTGGCCGAGTGGTCTAAGTAGGTAAAATACTGTATCAGTAGCCTGTCAACACTGAGTTTGTGTGTTCAAACCTGCAGGTATGCTCAACTCATTCTACGATTGTCAGTTTTGCAATTTTGCAACCGTAGGGCGATAGGTCGATTATGTTGTCTCTTAGGCACTTTTGATTTCTCCACCAATAAAAACTGACCGCCAAGGAAAGACACAATAGTGAACAATAGTGGTGAAACTGGCATTAAACACTATTCAGTCAATCAAAGAATGCTGAAGTGGCAACAAGAAGCCAGCAATTTAAAATTTTGCTTAGGTGTTTTTGATAAAAAAATACCACAAAATGACCCATTATCCTATAGGACCAGTCCAAGTTAAAATAGGACATTTCAGTAATATATAACTAAGCATGAGTGAATCTTTCGAAAGGTGTCCGCTAATTAATGTTCTACTGTAACAGAACTTGAAAGATCCTAATCTGAAAGCAATTTGCTAGGATATGTGTAAAATTATAAAAACCATAAAAGTATAACAAATATGATGATGTAGTTAACGTGAAATGATGTGGCATCTGCTATATTAATAATTTCTTTATAAGGACGAAAAGCAACAGATTGTTTAAAAAAATAAAGTTTTCAATAATTAAAGTGATAATCAATAAGACATGACAAAGTTTGTGATGAAGAGGCAGAAAATACAAAACAAGTAGCAATTTAATGCATAAATATTAAAATTAATTCGTTTAATTTCTACGCTGAGCAGCAGGCTTTTATTGTGCTTGTATCTCTGTTAAGATATTTCATTATTTGTTCCGAAAAGAAATGGTTTTTACGTAAGAGATCAATTTATAAAACCAGTTCTTTAACTCACAATCAATAGATTTATTTCTGTGTTTTAGAAAGTGTCTTCGGTTAATAACGTATTTCTGTTTATCTTCCAATAAAACTTTTTTTTTGCCTTTTTACCTGGCGAGAGCTGATTATTCTTTTGAAATTGAAAATATTATGCAATTCCTTTGTAGAATTATTCAGATTTAAATGTTATTTGTTAGTGTATTAATTTTCTTTGTACGGAAGCATCCAATATGTCAGCTAATTTAGTGTAACATCAAAAGTAAATCATATTTTGTTTAGCTCACCAGGTTCAAATTTAAGGCCAGATTTAACTTATGTAATCACATGATGTCCTGGATTATCCATCCTTAGACATGGTCACAAATTTAATTACAATCATCTTAATATATTAACAATTTTCCAAGATCAACCAGCAAAGCTACCATTACAGCCCCCCCCCCCCAAAAAAAAAGACACGAAAGGGGGTGGGTAAAAAGTTAAAACAGCCATAAATGATTGCAGTTTCTTTTGCTACTTTGTAAATACTTTACAAAATTTTAGTTATAAGTAAATTGCTTTTTAATTATTTGTAATTATTTGTATCATAAGATGAAAACTTTTCTAATTGACCTACTGTTGACCCAATTACTGCACTAGTGCTGAACTTGTATGGTGATTGTACCAAATGTCAACTAATTAAGCTAACCAGCTTATTAAATTGCTGATTTTCTGAAATGTTGCTTTTGAAAGAGTTATGGGACTTCAATCTTCTTTTATTTCAGGAACATATTAGCTTAGTAGCAAAGCATGTGCTATTCATGTATTTTTTTAAACTTTAAAAAAAAAAATGGAAAAAACATTAAAACTTGAATGCAAAAAAGACATTTAGCGGTTGCTAGTATTCATATTATTAGTTCTTCATACTTGATAATTATGTTTTGGCTTTGTAATAAAGAGAGAACAATTATTTGTGTTATGTATAAAAGAAATAGGATTTAGAAAAGCTTTATGGAAACTTGATCAAGAGTCTAAGCTTCATACCAAAGTAGCAAAAATGTGCTGCATACATTTTAAGTTTGAAAAATATGTTGTGAATAAAGTTCAAAGAATTTCCTATGTCATGCAAAGTGGATAGGTAAAAATTAATTGATGGTAAATATTTAACCATATGAAGGGAAAGTTGTTAATTTAAAATTTTAAAATAATCTTTTGACCTTAAGTTTTTGTTTCAAATGGAGGTCTCTCGTGTTTGTTTCAAGCTGTTCATGTTCAAGGGCAAAACAACCTTCTGAGTGGAACCTATGTTTATAAATTTAGCTCATACTGTAAGTCAAGACTTATTGGCCTGCAGATGTGTAAAATCATGGGCCACTTAAGTTCCTACTGTTTTCTTAAAATTTTCAAGTTGCAAATTTTTTTTGAAGTTTGCATAGAACACTTTTTGTGTTGTCATTGTAAAATTTGACTTCAGCAAATAAATTGTCAGGTAAATTGATAAATTTTGACAGAAGAAGGTTACTCAGGAAGGAAGAGGTTACTTTATTAAATTTATATCATTTGAATTGAATGAAGATTTGACAAGATTAGATCATTTCTGAAATTTTTATCTAAGAGATTTTGAGTCCTTGGGTTATTTTTGGGATACTGATCTGGTTTTGGTTAGTTCCAGGAGCATTACATGTAGTCCTTGATTTTTTTGTATGTTTTATAGTTAAATCTATTTTGTATGACTTTCATTTGAAGTTTTTTTAAAGAAAAAAAATATATTGTGCATGATAGAAAGGCTTTGTTAAGGCTTTCACGATTCCAATTTATTCAAATGTTTCTACAAATTGCAGTTTAAACTTGTCTTTTCAAACTGATAAACATGCAAAAAATAATACATGTATATAACTTTTATCAAAACAGAGGTTCATCCCTGATCTAGATTGTATAAAAACCACAAAGCTTAAATTCCTTCTTTTAACCTGACATGCATTTTCACTGAATTTAGTACACATTTTTATTTAGGGGCAAGCTGAAGCCCAACTCTGGGTGTGGAATTTTCTCTCTATTTTAAAAACTGTTTGGTGGTCTTGGACTGTTTTCTGCTGTGATGGTCTGGTTGTTGTCTCTTTGACACTTTTCCCATTTCCATTCTAAATATTATACTAGAATGAACTAAATTATTTAACCAGTTGATTAGTTCGTAGAGATGAATTGAAACTGCAACTTGGAAAAACATTTTAGCAAATTGGTACTTTAAAAGGACAAAATCTTTTTAAATGCACTTTAAATGTAATGAAGAATAGCACTTTTCTTCAATTAAGGAATTTATAATTTTACCGTAGCTTAATACAAGTATCATTTGACCAACACCTTTTATTTTTCACTTGTACACAACTGTAACTGCTGGTAATAACGATTGAGTATGCTGTTATGACATTAAACCACACTTGTAGATGATTCTGCCGTATTTAATTTGTGCAAAAGCCATATAGCATATATTCTGTAAAACCTATTCTACCGTCCTATAAAAGATTTAATTATTAGCAGTGTTTAATATTAGTTTGCTTTCAGAAGTTAATGTCGAATAATCGTAGAATGAACATTGCATGTTGAAATTTAAAGGAATTACGTGTTAGATTGGTCTAAAATAACTTTTGTGCAATTGGCTTTTTTTCTTATTGATTCAATTTGCAGATTATTTGCCGTAATTTTCTAAAAGGATGGAATTAAAATGTCAGACATATGTTTATGTAACATTTCAAGTCTGTTATGTAAATTTCCCCCGTTAATTTCCATAGCTCACATTAAGTACAGGTTTATTGGGAATCGCATCATCTTAATTTTCCAGAAGTTGCATCGGAAAATACCTCTAGGCTGCTGCGGTGTTATTGATGTCGTTAGTGTTGGCGAATGTCGAAAGATTTCTGTTATTTTGTAATTATTAAGTTGACATTTGGGTTTGAATATGAGAAGTTTAAGTCGCTAATCTGAACAATGAGATGTTATTGAAAATTATATTACATTTAGCAATATTTCCACACGTGATGATTTTCTTTTAATATTTGGCTTCTAATTTAAGATGTTTCCTTTATGCTGTGTACAAAGAATGATTGCTAATTTGATTGGAAAGTTACAACAATAAACTAATTTTGTAATCCTCATTAAAAGCGTTGCTTCCTTTTATGATGTTTTATGAGTTTTGATTGATGTTCCTAATTTTGATTTTAGTTTCAATAACAAAATGGTATAAAGCAGAACTGTGTTGATTAAATCTTGCTTGCCTGATCTTAAAATATTTGAATGGTAAATATTTATCTCAGCTTAAAGATTTCCAATATACAATAAACAAATAAGTGAGACAAATTTTGAACATTCAAACAGAAATATTGATATATTTCAAAAAAAATTCTTAATGATCAGAAAGCATTCTTAAATGGACTATTTAAGTATATAAAAACAATGAAATCAATTGTTGATGAAAAATTGTTTTTTGAAAAATTTGAACGATTGATTAAACATAAAAGGGAAACCCTTCACTTCTATGAATGACAGCTTCCACTCAGGAAACAATGATTGATTGTTGATTGCTTGGTGTCCAGTGGCAATTATTTCATACCTTCTCACAATGATAAACTGAAGCATCTGTGATAATACTTCTAAAGGTCATATAAGTAACCTTTTAATGACATCTGATGATATTTTAATGTCGGGCATGGATCCAGAAAAGGGGGTTTAATTTTTTTAAAGGATTTTTTAGTGTAATTACAAGATTTTATTAGGGGCGTTATGTACGTCTGTTTGTCCATATCATAAAATTGGGTTTCTGTTCTCTAACTTAAGTTTGCCTCAACCAAATTTTATGAATTTTTTACACACTGCTTATCACCTCCTAACAGGCATCAAGTTTGAATTAATTGGGGTGGTGTCACTTTCACTGTTCTAGAGTTATGTCCCTTCATACATGGAAAAAATAGTCAAATTTGTTGTTTCTGCACACTACATTTAACTTGCCTCAATTAAATGTTAAAAAATTGATAGACAATACTTATTACACCCCAAAAAGTGGGAAAAAAACTCATTATTTAAAATATAATTGATAATTGAGTCTATACCAATTTATAAAAAATACTTTATAAATAATTGCTTAAAATGAATTAATACATATACATAATTTGTAAAAGCATTTGATTGTCAAATGCATGCATAATTAAATGTTTTGTATGCACACAGAAAACAAGCCAGAGTGAGCAGCCTCTAAAATTTGGTTTACATGATATAGTGGTCATCTCAAAGAGGAACCCTAGACCATGAGAGAGAGATATACATTTATCATCAAAAATGCTGCTAATCTGAATAATGAAGTGGAGTAAACCATTTTATTATCAGTTTCTACAATCAGATTTTGAAAGATTCGAAATATGAAATTTTATCATAAGAATATTAGTTTTAAATTGACAGCTTGTTTTGTAAATGCATTGTGTTCTGTTCACCTGTAGCTTATGGAAAGAATTGGAAAATTTTTATGAAGAAATTTGAATAAAAGGATGATGGATGTTGAAAATGGATTTAAAAAAGGAATTTCATTCTCTTTGTTCAAAGCGTATTTGTTTGAGGTCAAATTAGGTTGCACCTGTCTACCTCTAAAGCATAAGGTCAAGGTCATTCAGAAAAAAAATATGTCTGCTGCCAACTTTTGAATTGTCTGCTCAAAACACAATAGAAATATTTTTTTAAAATTTCAATTAGATGCGTAAGTGTTTGACATCCTTTTTATGAAAAAATGGTAAAAACGATAAAATCCACAGATGATTTGTGATGAAGTGGATAGTTGTCATTTTAAGTACCCAGTAGCATATTATTTTTTCATTAGTCATTCAAATGGAATTTATTGTTAGTAAATATAATTCTATCTTAAATCATCTTTTTATTAATTTTAATTGAAAAAAATAAGTACTCTGAAAAGAAAGTATGTTTCTTTATAAAACCAATATGAGAAATTATTATGGTAATTTCGAATCTACCCTGCAAATTTACTACCTATTAAAAAGATACAGGTGAGCTTAATAGTGTTTTACAGTACACTACGCTTTCTTTGTGAATTTCATAGACCCGTTTTTTTCTTCTTCTTCACGATCTGCAGGTGTATCCGTGGAAAAGTTTAAAAGTTTGACCTCTTTGTCATTAAGGCAGCCTTTGTCATTGAAAATCGAGATTTCTATTCAGCATTCCAAGTCGTCTAAGGGATTTATCAGTAACTACATATGGATAAAATTTCAATCGCACCCAGGGTGGCCAATTATATATACCCCATTTTACAGGTATTGATAAATTCCTTGTATTTGATTTATGGTTTTGTTAGCTGTAAGTCAGATTTTCTCAAACTATATGAAGATTTATCAATGTGACAATTCTGTCTGCAATTTGTTTACTTAAGGAAAGGACAGCTTATTTACTTATGTATTATCTGTTTGATGTGTTTGTCATAATTCATGGAGATTCTTGAATATGATTGAATATTACAATATTGTATTATTTACTTTGATGATTGTTGTAAGAGGAGATAGGTTTTAAGATTTTTTCTGATCCACCATGAATTTAATTGGGAGCAATCTCATTATGATATAAGAATTTCATAGATAAAGGGGAAAATGTTTTTTGTTTTGTTTTAACGTCCATAGAAAGCAGCAAGTTTTCTAACATGAAAATCAAAAGAATAAGAATAAGAATAAGAATATTTAGTATTCCAATCAAGGGCCCTGATGGGCAGCATAACATGTACACATAAAACAATATATCATGATTTGTAACAGAAAAACATTTTTATATAATAAAAGGAAACATTAAAAAAAAGTTCAGATAGGTGTTATTATCTTCATTCTATAAAAATCAAATACATTTAGTTCCAGGCAGGATGAGAACCATAAAATCATTACAATTATCATTGTTATTACATACATTAATTAACATTTCGTCTAACTTCTAGACATGTAATAATATAGCTCCCTAAATATTTAAGTATAGACAAATTTTCATTAGTAAATAACCAAACAAATTTTGCCTCATTTGAAAGATGTATAAAATTATCAAAAGGAGTGATATTTTGACTTTTAATAATGTTCTATTATAATAAGGCTTTGCAATAGTTCATGCTTTTTATTGGTGCTTATATTGAATTTGCTTGGAGGTATACTAATTGATACCTAAGTCTTGGGTTAAACATATTTATTCATCAAATGGTTCTAGGTGTCAAAAAGTAATTGAAATAAGCATGTGTAGATATTTCTTTTTTCTTGAGAAAAGAATTGTATATTTGTCTGTCAGGCACTGACTGACCTAATTGAATGAATACACATCATTTCACATTTTATTGCATTATACTGGTGTTGCATCATTGTCAAAGGTTAGAGGAGGATGCATGCTCATATTATGTTCAATTTACATGGAATTGCTCTTGTTGTTGGGTAGTTTTTGATATATGATTTATTATTGTCCCATTTGAACCTTCTGTATCATTTTACATTAAGGTACAACTTGATTGATTTAGGCCCCCCTTTTTTCCCAATAAAAATATGACATTGTTGTCAATTAATTACTTCCTGGTGAGAGATGTTCATTGTCTCCTTAGAGATTATCTGCTGCAAGTTTTATAGACAAGAGTTGTCTCCCCTCTACCATTCATATCAATAGCAGGAGGAGAAATTATAATTATTTTATTAGGCGAAACTGCAGATTGTATGATAGTTAAACCAGACAAATGAAACATAATACAGCTACATTCTTAACCATGATGTGTTGAATTTTTCATGAGTTTGGGCAAATCTCCACACACAGGAGGTTTGTCAGTGCAGCTGAGTGTTTTTTCAGTGGTATTTGTAAACTTGTTAAACATGTGCTTGATTGCTTAAGAATAACACATTATCCATTCAGAATTACACTAGATTTTTCACTCATCATTAAACATCAACTTATAAGAACTGATAACGACAATAGGCGTTTCAGATTAAATATAGATCATTGTTCATGTTTTTTTAGCAATCTGATGTCGATTCTTAAATATTTGATATTCTGTCTGACTTTGTAAGGTTTGTTGAAGAGAGAGACAAATTTGACTTAATCGCTGTTATTATTTGACATAGAATTGTGGTCCAATCGTATGAACTGGTCCGTTGAGGATACTAAATAAGGCACAAAACGACATCGTCATATAATGTACTAATGCAGTGAATTAGATCAATAAACTAGCCAATGTATTTTATTTGATTAAAGGAAAACAGATTTTTTATTGGAATTGTGATAAAGTAATATTTGATCCTCTTGTTATGTGTGGGAAGGAACTAGGAAAAGATCAATAATAATAGATACCACAACTTTCCTTAAAAAGATATTATGTGTCATGATTATGTTAATTGGTCTTAAAAGATTGATGAAACATTTATTCCACTAGTATTAAGAAATCAGGAAGTTTTGTTCAGATGCTGAACTGAAGAGAGAAATTAAAGTAGCATGGCAAAGCGTTTTGTTCTATTGATGTTTTAATTGTATTTTTCTAGTTTTTATTTTTTGATGAATTGCACAATCTGAATCAATAATTTGTATACTTTATGCATGATAGGTACATGATTTGGAGCAGAACTTACTGGCTTCATTGTTTTAAGCAAGATAATTTCTGTATAAAGAAGAGGAGTAAGAGGGCAGGATTTTTGTTTTAGGCTAGAACAAATAAGCAGTTCAAGCCATTATTGAAAGGGGGGTCCAACCATATGTCACAATCCAAAAGGATTGATTGTCCAAAAAAAGGGGAAGAAGGGGGAGGGGAGGGGGGTCACCACTGGACTTAGAAAATTGTTTTTATACTGTTTTAGGCTAGAATATAAGACAGCAGATCCAGCCATTATTAAAGGGTTCCAATCATGTCCCCAAAAGCATTGATCGTAAAAAAAAAGTGTGGGGGGGGGGGGGGGGTTCAACCTCAAGAACTGCCACTGGACGAAGCTATTTGTTATATTGCTCCATGAAGCAGGAGGTATACTGCTTTACCACTAACTGTCTGTTTGTGTGTTGGTCTGCAGTGCCATGAAATTTCCATTTTCCATTTTTCTTAAGAACTGCAAATCCAAGGTTCATAAAATTTGATATCAAGCTTCATTAGTGACATGCTCTATTATACATTGCTCATCAACTTTCTTTTTACTTTATACTCATAGCAGGGGTATCATTAACGAGCAATAGCTCACTGTGCTGCGAGTTCAACTTGTTTGTAATGGAAATGATCAAATCTCTAAATTTCTTCAGCACACTACAAGTATATCATCACAAACAGGTTAAGACTCATTTGGTTAATGTTCTCTGAAGTGATATGGTTACAAAGTACATTATTCAAGTCTTCAAACTCCCCCTGAAAGATTTGATGTTCAGGTGTATGGCTTTTATATCATAACAATTCAAATCTATGGCATAAAATGGGTTATTTTTATTTTGATTACAATACCAGATCTTGTTGTACAATTGAATGGAGAGGATTAGTGTTTAAAGTACTACAAATCAATGAAATTGGATTATGAAGACAATTTAAAACTGATGGGCAAAGGTAGTGTTCACTTTCTGATGACTTTGATCGAGATTTTATAGTACTAAGCTGATCTTGACAAGATTGAAGAATTTTATTTTTTTGCTAAAAGTTTTATTAGTTAAAGTCGAAGTGTAAAATGCATATTAAACAACAGATTTAATGTTCTGGTATTTGGAAAACATAGTAGAAAAGAAGCAGAATTTGAACCAATCAATGGTCAGCAAAAGTAAAAGTACATATTTATATAATTTGCATAATCCCTTCACAATGTAGGATGTCGCAAGGCATTACATGACAGAACTATACTTAAATATCCTAATCAGGATAAAGTCGAAGTAATCAATTACAAATAAACACATTTTTTAACCAGCTGTGTTTGTTCTAAAATGTTACATGTAATACCAACATCAATATAGTTATATACTTTTTTTGTTTCTTCCACATGGATAAGTAGAATCTTGAAAATCTTTTGGTAATATACTCTTGTTTTCAAACTTATTTGATTTTTATACATTTGTACATGTTAATACCGTGTAAAAATTTGTATGAATCTTAATAAATCCCTACTCTATGATAATAAGGTATAAAAGTTTCAGAAGTAGGTCTATTTGCAAAGGGTAAGTAACTGTAGTTACAAATAAATGATCTCTTTTGGTTTAAATAACTCAAAAGACATTGGTTTTCTTTCAGTAAATAAATCTTCTTTAGACAAATGGACAGGTTATTTCAAAATAAGTTATACTACATGTATATGCTTCTCTGGAGGGGTACTTACTTGTTAACTTTTACAAGATAAATTAAGCCACTAACAAAATGGTGTCCTTTTTCAGTCTTTGTAAAAAGGTTTTTCTTCAGACAGGGTTGAGTCAGTAATGAAAGTTTTCCGAGGATTTAACCGAGTTTATGTTTTTCAATCATTTTATTCTCTTTTTCTGTATTTTGACTCCTGGGAACACCATTTCTGCTTCTTCTGTTGGAGTCCAATATAATTCCTGTAAAGTACATTTCCAATGCCGAAAAATTACTGTAGGGACAAATGGTTCTGTAAAATAGACAATGATATTGCTGCGAACAAACTGAAAATTGTTCAGACCACTATTTGAGTCGGAGGTTTCACAGGAATACCTCTAGATAAATGGATGCACTCTTTTAAAAAGAGTAGTTTACTCCAATATAAACAGTTTTTTTTCCATAAAACGAGGGAACAATTATAGGAACCAACAGGGTAACTATATTACTCTGTTAGCAGCAGCCAGATGTTATACATAGATGGATAAATTACCATGAACAAAGTGATGTTTTCATCAGAAGTGATAATTTCCCCCTAAAACCACTGTTATGAAATCTAATGAAGATGGGACAATTGAAACATTTAGAAAATTCTTTTTGTTCTAAATATTTATGCATTGAAATTTTTTAAGGATTTCCTTCATAGAATTTTTAGAAATATTAGAATTTCTTATATGACAACATAATTAACCAATTTAGCCTATACATTTGTTGTTTATTTAGTCTGGTTATGTTGTTATGTTGCTGTCTTCTTTATGTAGCCCAATATCATATGTCACTCAGAATGACTAAGTTTATCTGATCTTGCACCTGAAAAAAAAAGAGAATTTTGACCTTAAAAAATGGGAAGAAACGTGACATAACTTTGATTGTCGCCAATGGTTTCCGTTCTATTGTAAAAAATGTAACTTTTTCTCAATTCAAATCACCAATTGTGAACCTGTTTTATCTTTTAAACTATTAAAACCACCATACAATCAACAAAGAATATGTGGTTTGTCTGCTAGTTTGATTTAAAAGGGATTTAAATTTGTGCTCATTGAAAATTGCAGACATTTAACCATTGTCGTAACCCGTCGATGAAGTAACAACATGATCCTAAGGTCATCCTTTCAATTTGTTTGAACAAAAGTAATGCTGTATAAACTTGGTATGTTTAAACGTTACCGATTACCTAATATATAACATTTAAATTTCATTGGATTAGACATTGCAGAAAATTATAGTATTTTTCAATTTTGATAAATCGTTCAATTTTTTTTTGGCAATTTGTCATCATTTTGTGGCCTTAAGTAATATTTAGAAATAAACTTGTGTCATATCACAAATTTTTCATTCTTTTATTGATATGTGATATGTCAAAATATTTTTATATTGTCATTCATGGTTCCACATTTAAACGAATCAATGTTATGTCTTACATCAAACATATTTTTGAAGATATACAAATTTTAAGGTGTCAAATTTTGTGGTTTTGTTGAATATGATTAAAACATTTAAAAGACTAGATCAGTTTAATTGCAATTTATGAATTTTTATCGTGTCTAAGGTTTTTTCATTGACGTTTCATTTTTTGTTGAATTGCAGAGGAGAACACGCCAAATATAGAATTTTATTCTCACAAGAGGCATGTCTTAATAGATTTTATGACTCCGTTAATAGCCAAGATTACTCTTGAGTGCTCTCTTAATAATACTTTTTATTCTTTTCTTACAGGAAAGATTCCTTATATGTTGTTTTAGTCCAGAAGTGAAGAAATCATAAATTGAAGGTAATATTGAATATATAAGGTTTGAATCATCTTTTTACATGTGATTGTTATAAAGTTGGTTAAGCTATATGATAAGGGGTAGAAAGTATTTGTAAACACAATCCTCACTTAAACTTGATGCACTTCCATTGAGGGATCTTGATAGTTAAGAGAATTCCATATCTGCCTATATGACATGTTTAGTCTTAACTTCTTCAGTAGTGTTAAAGTTATGTGCAAAAATGAGAAGTTGCACATGAGTTATAGAACACAATGAATATTTTGTATTAACTCATGTCATTTAATACCTAAAATACATAAAAAAAACCCAAAGACAAACGAACAGCGCTTCTAAAAAAGATGCATGCACGTTAATTCGCTAATAACAATCTCATTGTGCAATACAAAAACCATACAGAGCACAATTCTAAGCCCATAACTGATGAAGTTGAAAATTGAAGTTGATGAAGGTCAAATGTTAAGGTCACAGCAGCTATTAATTGTCTGAAATTTGGGAGAAAAAAAAGGATTAGTTTCGAAAGGTTTTCTTTTAACTATATGTTTTTTTACCTTATCTTTGGATGGAATAGATAACATAGGATTTTGGCATCAAAAGGTCAAGGTCACATCGGCTCTTAATGAAATAAAAATTGTTGAAAGTTTAGCTTTCGCATGTTGTCTTTTGAATTATATGTCACTTTCAAAATTGGATTTTGTAATATATAGGCCACTAACATTTTAGTACATGCCACATTTGAGCTTAGTGTTATCATATGCTCTAATTTAGCTTATGAGCGATCTAAATTTCGTAGAGCCTCTGGATTCTCGTCGAAGCAGCAGCTTGTATTTGTTTTGTAATGATTAAAATGTTTTTACACCTTATTGTAACATTGTTCCAGGAGGCAATTTGACCTTTGACTTTATAAAAGGATTTTTGTTAAATGTATTAACATTGGTCTCTCTCCCCTAACAGAAAAACAATGATTTTCAATATCTATTTTCATGTTTTCAATCCAATTTGTATTGCCTTTTAGGCAGCTATTGGATGGTATTGACATTTGTCAGTAGGTTGAAATACTAAATATATAACATAAAATATGTCCTATATTTCATAACATATCATTTTTCTTTTAAATGAACATCTGTGATTTATATAAGAAAACATTTAATGATAAATGACAACATCTAGTATATTGTTTATGATAGGTACAGAGTGATTATTCTTAGTACAGTAATTTGTACCTTACTTGGCTTCCCTTATAAGTTCAAAAGATATAGGTACAGGGTGATTTTTCTTAGTAATTAGTACATAATTTGGCTTCCCTCACAAGTTAATAAAGTATAGGTTCACTACAGAGTGATTCTTCTTTGCAATTAGTACCTTACTCTGCTTCCCTTATAAGTTCAAAAAATATAGGTACAGGGTGATTGTTGTCAGTAATTTGCACCTTACTCAAATAAATTCACAAGATTGATCTGCAGAGGAAATAATGTTAAACTACTAAATGCAGAAGGAAAAAAATGTTTTCTTTTTCCTTTTTTTGAAATAACATATTACATGGCAATTTTTCCAAGTCCTGCAATATATAATTAATTTGTAGTATGCTTTGTCATGAGGTGTAACCATAAAGCTGGTTATATTTGTGGATGTAAAATTTGGCGATTTTCATTCAATAAGGTATACAAAAAAATTTGGCGGTTATTATTTTTGACGGATTCAAAACTTTTATCAATACCTTTGCATGTGCCCTTTTAAAATGGCAATTTTGTTCTATCCGCCTAAAATTTACACCCCGCTAAAAATAGTCTGCTATATGGTACATCCTCGGTTTGTGTGATATTTTGCCAATATACTGAGACATGTCACATGACACACAGTGGTCAGCAATAGACAGTTGTCTATAAAATTAATGTCTTTACTTTTAATAGTGAAAACAATTTCCCACAGTAATCTTCATTCCAGATATTATGATAAAACAGATTAGCCGAGCCACCTAAACATTGCAATCAAGAAAAGGAAAATTAACAAGTGGAAAGTAATTGTTTTCCTGTTTTGTATCTTGATATTTGGTACAAGGAATAGCATGTGAAATTCTAGTCACTAATAATGTTTAACGTTGGAGGGACTTCAGAGCTTGTATAGACACTGGCCAACCATGCTAGGGCTGTATAGCCAGTCAAGGTCGTTAAAACTCCCATGATCATAGACACTGATCAATCTTAAATGGGTGTATTTTGACCTTTAAATGTTGTTTGGCTATTATATATTTCAAGACACTAGTTTTACCCTCAGAGAGATGTAAAACTTGTATAAAGACATGTCTTTTGTTGAAGACTGTATTGTATGTTGACTGTTAGATGTGTTTCGGCAATTTTTGTCATTGGGTAGCTGTATTGTTGATGTATACCAGACATCTAGTTTTTATTCATATTTTTTGTGCCATCAGCAGGATGTTTTTGTCATATGATAATCTGATTGAATTATTTAAGCTAATAACTTCTTTGCTTCCTTTAATTAATTCATTTCGCTAGTTTCCATAGACAGCTGTATGGCTGTTTTGTCAAGTGAAGTCAATATTAACCACAGGGGTCAATAGAGTGTTGTATAAATAATTTTATTTGCTACCTCTCACCCTTCGGTGATCGGTTGACCAGTTTATCAACAAATTTGGATAAAATCTAGCCACTTGTTGTCTGATCAGTGTTAGCATTGAGTGTCGGTGCATCTTTGACAATATGTAATCCTATGAAGGTATTGACTTAATAGAAAATGATTAATTATTGTTAAGTGATACATTGTTATGGCCGTTCATTGTAAAGCTTTTACAATGTCACTAACAAACAAGATTTATCATATTTTTAGTAAAATCACTTAAGCGGGTTTTATTACATCAGCGTTCATATGTATTGATTTCACAAAATGAAAAGTGATTTGGATTCTATTTTTGTTGCCATTTGAAATATCAATTGCTGACAAATGAAGAAATGAAAAAATTTGAATACGATGCTTTATATGCCAGCGTCACGGAACAGCGTTCTTGATGTTCCCGATCATATCGTTTACTAATTGAAATATATTTTACAAAAGGCCATGTTTGAGATACATTGATCCGTTATAGATGAGTTTACAGACTTATTTACCATGCATAAAAAGGAAATGCTGGATTTATTCCTTGTTTCTTTTACAAATAAAATTGATGACGCCAAAAATTTATCGTCATGAAATAATTATGTAGTGGTTGATTATTGATATATAAGGATATCTATTGAATAGTTATTACACAGTTGAAAATTTTCTTTTGACTCTTTTAAAATTAACTTTTAAAAATTTAGAAAAAGCCCTATTGATTGGGCGTATATTTTTAATTTTAATCTTGATTAATAATGATATTGCAATAAAAAAATATCAGCAAGTTAATCATCCATAGTTCTCTCTACATCATAAGTAACTTATTTAATCAATATTTATAGCATTCAGATTAAAAGTTATCTATGTCATGTACAAGCTTTCGGAAATTAATTATTCAAAATACTTTATAGTATGAAATTGGAAAAGTTTCCATATAAAGCATTTGAGACTGTGATTTGTTAACATAGGTAATTGTCTATGTATCCATCTATATATAGCTGTATGATCTGTCCGTCTGTCTGTCTGTCTGTCTGTCTGTCAGTCTTTATATGTAGTGTTTAATAGCTGAATCTTACTTATTTGCATCTCACCAGGATTCAGGGGTCTTTGAAAAACTACTTATTTTTATCTCAGCTGATTTGAGGAGTCTTCTTTATCCTACCTAATTGTATCTCAACTGACTCAAATTGTCATCAGGTGTCAGGTTTCTCAAAAAAACTTATGACTAAGACTGACCGTAAGTCACAAACAATTCAGAATACTTGCAAGCAATCTTAGTTGTTAGTTTTTTTGTGAAACCAACTCCTGCATCCTACATATTACTATGTTTCTTCACTCAAAAGGTTATCATTACTACATATTTGTATCTCCTGACTCCATTGGTCTTTTATATGGAAATCATTTTTTTTTTTTTTTTTTATGGGAGTTAGTGCCCTTGTTTATTTCTGAAACTAACAGAAGCATTACAGAGGGACATTGTGAGCAGCCACATGATAAAATTTATATTTTCTGCTGATAAACTTCTTTAAATTTGTTTTTGTTTTCGATATAAAACTCTCGTTACAAATGTATATCAATATCTTTTGGTCAATACATACAAATTGGTTTTCAGCATGTCACTTGTGATCTTAACAGCCACTTACCAAAAGTTTTAAAAACTCATTAAGCTTGAAAAGAAAAATGGCTAAATTTGTTCATAGTTATTGAAATAGATATAATTATTGTTGAAATCAATGTTTTTATCAACATATTGTGCTATATCAATCGTTTGAAGAATCGCTGACGGCTAGGGAAAAAAACCAAGTCTTCGTGTAATTATACACGGCAGATCATAAATTTATAATCAATTTCATGATTTCCTTTTACATACATCTGTCACTTAAGGGTATTTGACTATAAAAGACGATTTTTTTATATCGTTTTAAATACATTACTGAAAATGTTTCTTTTATACTTAAGAAGCTGGACTTGAAAATGATTTTCATGGATGATGGATTTTATAGTTAAAATGTCATATCAATTGAACAATAGAAGTTCACTAACAAATTTCGCGCTCATCTGCTAGAATCTTATGGAAGAACAGCCATGCATATAATATTTGAATGATTTTTGTATGGATGCCTTGTTGATATGTTGAATTTTATCAAGACATTTTTAATCATCATATCATAATAAATATTTCAGACAGAGGTTCATAATTCTTATAACTCGTTCTAATTGTCATATCAAAATATATCTGATAATAATTAACCTCTTTTAGTCTTTCTAAGCTGTAAACAGGCAAATCTTTGGGAAATTCAAATTTAAATGCTCTTCAACATACTATATTTGGCCTTTTCAGTTTTTTTGATTGAGACTCACTGGTGAGTGTTTTATAATGAAACATGAGCCGGTTGGTTTCTTTGATGAGTTTTTTCCTCATACAATATTCATTATTATCCATGTTCCATCCAAATTAACAAAACAATGCTGATGTCATCAATTTCCTTGGTCATGGCTTATTGATTGATTGATTGATTGATGTTTAACACCACTGTATGCACACTTGGTTATACCATGGTGGCTAGTTATTCATTGGTAAAGAAAGCAGGAATGCCCTGAGTGAAGCACATCGTTTCAGCCTGGAACTGCCTCAATTAAATTTAAGCTGCCAAATTCACATTGCTAGTAATCACTGCAGGTATGCTACTCTCATGATTAAACTAGTTATAAACCAACTGTAAAGGTTCAAAAACAAGCAGATATTACAACATCACATATTCAACTGTGTGTTTCTTCATTGTAACATATTCAACTGTTTGATAATTCATTATAGGATATTTAACTGTGCCATTCTTCTTTATAACATATTCAACTGTGTTTTAATTCATTTTAACATATTCAACTGTGCTAATATTCATTATAACATACTCAACTGTGCTCGGATTCATTAAAACTTATTCAACTGTAAATATTCATTATAACATATTCAACTGTGCTAATATTTATTATAACATATTTAACCATGTGAATATTCATTATAACATATTCAACTGTGCTAATATTCATTATAACATACTCAACTGTGCTCGGATTCATTAAAACTTATTCAACTGTAAATATTCATTATAACATATTCAACTGTGCTAATATTTATTATAACATATTTAACCATGTGAATATTCATTATAACATATTCAACTGTGCTAATATTTATTATAACATATTTAACCATGTGAATATTCATTATAACATATTCAACTGTGCTAGTATTCATTGTTACATATTCAACTGGGATTCTTCATTATAGCATATTCAACTGTGTGATTCCTCATAACATTTTCAATTGTTTTACAACTCATTATAACATATTCAAATGGGTAATAACTCTTTATAACATATTCAACAGTGTGATTATTCATTATAACATATTCAACTGAGTAATAATTTATTATAACTTATTCAACTGTGTCATACCTCTTTATAACATATTCAACTGTATGATTCTTCATTATAACTCGTGCAACTGTGTGGATAATCATTATTTCATATTTAAATGTGTGGTTATTCATTATAACACAGTCTACTGTACTGGTATGCATTATAACATATTCAAGTGTTTGATTTTTCATTATAGCACATTCAACTATGAGATGCTTCATTATAACATATTTAACTGTGTAATAACTCCTAACATATTCACTGTTTAACAATTCATTATAACATATTCAACTGTGTGATTATTTATTATAACATATTCAACTGTGATTATTCATTATGAATTATTCAAATTTTTCAAATGTGTAATTATTTATAACAACTTGATTACACAAAGTCACCTTTACATGTTTATCAATTTCAGATGTTTTACATATGTGATATCATACATTGTCTTTATAAAAAAAACAGTGTATATGAATATAAATACACTACAATTAAGTGTAATTTTCTTTCTGATAAATGTTAAAAAGCTATAAAATAAATGTTTTCTTGTTATTTATAATTCAGATAAAAATTGAAGTTGTATATATTGATATATGTGTGACAGGTGTTCTGTGTATAATTATAATGTTTTTTACCTATTTTTGAACTGTTCGAAAACGACATATCACACCTGTTGCATATTTTTATATTATCTTTAATATAAGTAATACATTTCATTAATTAATATGTAGAAATGATGAATGAAAATTACATAAACAGCAATTATACAGTTCAAATAAATTAAAGGAGATGTAAGGATGTAGCAAACCATCAACACAAATTAGAATAGATATATTGAGATTACAACTACAAGAGTGCTAAACAATTAAGTTGGTATTTTGAGTTGCTTGCTGACTAGAATTGTGTTCTGCATTTTTGCAATTGTAGGGGCGGATCAAGCCATTTTTATACGACCGCAAATTTTGAAAAAATTTTCGTCGTATATTGCTATCACGTTGGCGTCGGCGTCGTCGTCGTCGTCGTCGTCGGCGTCGTCGTCGTCGTCGTCCGGCGTCCGAATACTTTTAGTTTTCGCACTCTAACTTTAGTAAAAGTGAATGGAAATCTATGAAATTTTAACACAAGGTTTATGACCACAAAAGGAAGGTTGGTATTGATTTTGGGAGTTTTGGTCCCAACATTTTAGGAATTAGGGGCCAAAAAGGGCCCAAATAAGCATTTTCTTGGTTTTCGCACTATAACTTTAGTTTAAGTTAATAGAAATCTATGAAATTTTGACACAAGGTTTATGACCACAAAAGAACGGTTGGGATTGATTTTGGGAGTTTTGGTCTCAACAGTTTAGGAATTAGGGGCCAAAAAAGGGCCCAAATAAGCATTATTCTTGGTTTTCGCACAATAACATTAGTTTAAGTAAATAGAAATCAATGAAATTTAAATACAATGTTAATGACTACAAAAGGAAGGTTGGTATTGATTTTGGGAGTTTAGGTCCCAACAGTTTAGGAATTAGGGGCCAAAAAGGGACCCAAATAAGCATTTTTCTTGGTTTTCGCACCATAACGTTAGTATAAGTAAATAGAAATCTATGAAATTTAAACACAAGGTTTATGACCATAAAAGAAAGGTTGGGTTTGATTTTGGGAGTTTTGGTCCCAACATAATAAGGGGCCCAAAGGGTCCAAAATTAAACTTTTGTTTGATTTCATCAAAATTGAATAATTGGGGTTCTTTGATATGCTGAATCTAACTGTCATGACTGTGTATGTAGATTCTTAACTTTTGGTCCCGTTTTCAAATTGGTCTACATTAAGGTCCAAAGGGTCCAAAATTAAACTTAGTTTGATTTTGACAAAAAATGAATCAGTTAGGTTCTTTGATATGCTGAATCTAAAAATGTACTTAGATTCTTGATTATTGGCCCAGTTTTCAAGTTGGTCCAAATCGGGGTCCAAAATTAAACTTTGTTTGATTTCATCAAAAATTGAATAAATGGGGTTCTTTGATATACCAAATCTAACTGTGTATGTAGATTCTTCATTTTTGGTCCTGTTTTCAAATTGGTCTACACTAAAGTCCAAAGGGTCCAAAATTAAACTTAGTCTGATTTTAACAAAAATTGAAATCTTGAAGTTCTTTGATATGCTGAATCCAAAAATGTACTTAGATTTTTTATTATGGGCCCAGTTTTCAAGTTGGTCCAAATCAGGATCTAAAATTATTATATTAAGTATTGTGCAATAGCAAGTCTTTTCAATTGCACAGTATTGCGCAATGGCAAGAAATATCTAATTGCACAATATTGTGAAATATCAAATTTTTTTTTAATTAGAGTTATCTTTCTTTGTCCAGAATAGTAAGCAAGAAATATCTAATTGCAAAATATTGTGCAATAGCAAGATTTTTTTTTAATTGGAGTTATCTTTCTTTGTCCAGAATCAACTTAAATCTTTGTTATATACAATATACAATGTATATTCACTTTTTACTACCAACTGATAAATTAAAATAATCTTTACCATTCAGTGATAACAAGCAGTTTTTTTACATCTTATTTCCTTATCTTATCTAAAATGTTTTTAGATAATGTATGTTGGACATTTGCCAGACATGACTATGATGTCATTTTCTATTTTTATTTGCCAATAACTTTATGTAAATAACTTCATTGGAAATTTGCCAATATAAAATGTTGCTGATGAAGTTTTTTTTATTGTTTTATACAATAAACAATGTATATTCACTTTTACTACCAACCAATCTTTACCATTCAGTGATAACAAGTAAAATTGAGAAAGGAAATGGTGAATATGTCAAAGCGACAACCACCCGACCATAGAGCAAACAACAGCCGAAGGCAACCAATGGGTCTTCAATGTAGCGAGAATTCCCGCACCCGTAGGTGTCCTTCAGCTGGCCCCTAAAATATGCATAATAGTACAGTGATAATGGACGTCATACTAAACTCCGAATTATACACAAGAAACTAAAATTTAAAATCATACAAGACTAACAAAGGCCAGAGGCTCCTGACTTGGGACAGGCGCAAAATTGCGGCGGGGTTAAACATGTTTATGAGATCTCAACCCTCCCCCTATACCTCTAGCCAATGTAGAAAAGTAAAAGAATAACAATACGCACATTAAAATTCAGTTCAAGAGAAGCACTTTATTTTACATTTTAATATTTTATGATGTATTTAAAAGAGTAGTTATTGTTGCAAACCATTAGAAATTTGAATTGATATCAGTTTTGGAAAAAGGGAAACGGGGATGTGAAAAAAAGGGGGGGGGGGGTTAAATTTTTCTCATTTCAGATTTCATAAATAAAAAGAAAATTTCTTCAAACATTTTTTTGAGAGGATTAATATTCAACAGCATAGTGAATTGCTAAAAGGCAAAAACAAACTTTTAAGTTCATTAGACCACATTCATTCTGTGTCAGAAACCTATGCTATGTCAACTATTTAATTTTAGATTTAAAAAGTTTGAAGAAGAAATCTTTAATTGTAAAATTTGTAAAATCTTGACATTTGTTTTGTGTAAAAAAAAACCCATGTAATGTCAAAAATTTTATCACAATCCAAATTCAGAGCTGTATCACGCTAGAATGTTTTGTCCATACTTGCCCCAACTGTTCAGGGTTCGACCTCTGCGGTCGTATAAAGCTGCGCCCTGCGGAGCACCTGGTTTAAAGGGGTAACCCCGGGTTCCTAACAAAGGATAAAGGTTGGAGGTCCAACTATACGGCCCAATTCAGAGCACTGATCATAAAAAAGTGGGGATTTCTAATTAAGGAATACCTTTAGAATATCAGTGTGATTACTTTTTAAGCAAAATTTGAGTTTGAATTGAATTTAAAAAAGTACCCAAACTTCTTAATGGCATGACAAGTCATTTGAAGACAAGTGTTGAGAATATTGAATGATTGACCTTGATATCAGGCATTTGTAAGTTCTCATCTGACTGTTTGGAAATGATTGGACAATATATTCACTTCCGTATACAGTAGCATTAGATATAATCCTTCAATTTAGTTGTGATTATACCTTGTTGATGTTTAATAGGTCTGCAATCATTGTCTCAGTTTTTGAATTTTTTGCCTTAGATAAGTGGAATCACAGTGAGTTTTTCAACGTCATAATAAATTCAATAAAAACTTTTCAATTTTTTTTTTTTGAGACTAGGAACATAAAGTAAATGTAATGTTATTTTTTTTTTTACATAATGTTTGTTAACCCTGCACTTAATTATTTTTGGCCTCAATGTGGATAAAATTCAAAAGATTAGTCAATTTTCACTAAAGTCTCTGTTTTTAACCAATTTAGATATAACTGTCAAAGCTTTGTAAGAAAAGCCTTGACAAAAAAATTGAATTTTTCAAGAATTTATCAAAAGTTGCACCAAATAAGCTTTTTTCATTGAGCAGGTTTTTTTTTATTTTACAAGGATGGAAATAATGTTCCTTGACCCTGTAGACTATTATGATTTGTGGCTGTTGACTATAAAAAAAGAAAAGGAATAAAAGTTGTTTACACAGAATAATTTTTATAGTTAAGTCAATGCTTCTGCATGTATAAAAGATGGAAAAAACATCATTAAGTTTAATGTCGAATAAAGAACGAAAATGTTAGGTACATTCTTTTATTTCATGTCTCCTGGATGCAGAAAATAATAAAAATCATATGTTTTTAATTGGGGCAAATAAAGTTTATTAGAAAACAAATTTGAAGGCGTATAACTTTAAGCATGAAAAAAAATGACTAACTACAATGAGTACTTCACACTTCTGTCTTGTCGTAACTTCTCTAGGCAAAATATTCACCTTTTTAACGGTAAAATCTGTTTGAAATCAAGATAATATTTAGCAGTGATTTTCCTGGTCTTAACCACATCAGAGAGGGCTTGCTCATGTCCTGGTACACATTACTACACCATTTCTTCCTTATCAAAGTGAAACGTGTAACAAGCTATTGTTTCAAAAGACCTCAATCCTTTAGAGAATTCTATATATAGATAGATGATGATATTTTATACCAGTTTAATGAGTTTCTTTTTAGCTTTATTGAAAATAATCCTGAATTATTAATTTTGTTCTTATTGAATAAGATCACATTTTAAATGTTGTTAAAGGGATGGCAGGGATTTGTTTTATATCACAATTAAAGTTTCTCTGCAAAAAAGGAAATTAGATTCAGTGTTAGACTCGGGGATTGGTACTTTCAGCAACAATTGGTCAGAAAATAAGGAGATGTGGTATGACTACCAAGGAAACAACTATCCACCAGAGTCTAAATGATGTTAGAATAAGCCTGTATGGCCTTCAACATTGAGTACATTCTATACAGTATATTCAGCCATAAAGGCCCTGACAAGAGATGAGTACAAATGGCCTTCAACATTGAGTACATTCTATACAGTATATTCAGCCATAAAGGCCCTGACAAGAGATGAGTACAAATGGCCTTCAACATTGAGTACATTCTATACAATATATTCAGCCATAAAGGCCCTGACAAGAGATGAGTACCAATGGCCTTCAACATTGAGTACATTCTATACAGTATATTCAGCCATAAAGGCCCTGACAAGAGATGAGTACCAATGGCCTGATTTATGATAAAACAATAAACAACAAAACTGCAACCACTAAAATTACAAACTCCTGACTTGGGTTAGGCACATAAAGAATGTGGTGAGGTTAAACATGTTTGTGAACACTCTATCTTCCTCCTTCCATGGGACAGTGGTGCAAAGGCAGCACATAAAATCAAACTTCAGTAATGAGTTGGAAAGGGCATGATTCATATACTTGATTGGCCCCAAGGGGTTTTCTGGATAAAGCTCCATCAGGAACTGTGTTAGTTTTCTTGTTTAAATTGTTTAACATTTGTCATTTCAGGGCCTTTTACAGCTGACTAGGCGGCATGGGTCTTGTTCATTGTTGAAGGCCTCACAATGATTAATTGTTAATTTCTGTGTCATTTGGCCTCTTGTGGAGAGTTGTATCATTGGCAATCATACCACATCTTCTTTTTTATATGAAATCCAAAAAATTGAAAGTCAACAATGTAAAATTACTTGAATACTTTAGTAGATGTATGACCCAACCAACCAACATTTGAATCCAGACTTTTTTTTAATAATCACATTTTGCAAATACTCTTTTTTCTTTGAATTCTGGTAAATATATTTACACCTGGATGTAACAATATTTCATAAAGTATATCAACTCATTATCATTAGGCACCATTAATCAAAGTTGTCTATGTGCTTTAACCAATGTTTTCTAAAAACTTTCTTCCAGACGGAAGACGGTTATAAGCTTTAATAGATTCATACAATTAGTCTTTTGATATAACCTGACAGATCGAGCCACACAATTAAGTAAACCCGACGTTTACCATAGAAATCATGACAATTTTTCCAATATTGAAAATGTATGAAAAATTGTTAGCAATCAACACAGAACCTTTTGTGAATCAGTTTCAGTTAATCATCGATATTTTTATTCAAAAGCAAGATCAGATGTATATTTTCATTGCGATCACAGTTTTGCGTTAATCTAATTGATGTTTTTATGGCTTTGAGTATCGCACCATTTTTGTACTTGTTAATCTTGTCTTTTTCAAAACTCCTGATTACTCATTATATTCTTATATAATTGAACAGGATTGGTGTAATTCCA
Organism: Mytilus edulis; assembly: GCF_963676685.1. Classification (NCBI taxonomy): domain Eukaryota; kingdom Metazoa; phylum Mollusca; class Bivalvia; order Mytilida; family Mytilidae; genus Mytilus; species Mytilus edulis. The sequence goes on along the minus strand of NC_092352.1, from coordinate 38,398,133 downwards.
CATTTGGAACTATTGAATTATATTTGTCGTATGTGGACGTACAACTTGAAGCAATCTTAATTATTTCTCTTAGACAGAAAAGATTACTTTTCTAGACAATGATTTATGTTTTGTGTGAAATAAGTTGTAATTGTTTATTTTAAGTAAAATTGATTTCCAATTTCCACCCGTCATTATGAGAAATAAAAACATTCATAGATGATTGAATTACAACTAAGTCTATCTTAATTTACCTTAATTACTAGTGCATTTCCAGGAAAGTGATGTCCATATGCCAATCATTGACAACATTTATATGCCTTTGTGCTTTTGTGTCTGTCTGTCTGTCTTACAGTCTATTTGTTTGATTTCATATCAGAATCATGGAAATTTTCTTTGACTAATCCATATTAAATTTTAATGTATATTTGTCTTTGATTTTTCTGCTGCTAATGAGTTGAGTTTTTGTTTCATAATTATTTTTTTTTTAATATAACTGATGAGCTCAAGTTTTGTTTGCACTATGAACCTTGGTAAAGGTAACGAACATTCAGAAATTATTATGTGCATTTATTATTGTGATTTTTGAAGAATAGACAATTATTGTGATTTTAGAGAAATCTGCATACATATATATGTATCAAATATCAGAATGTGAATTCTTATTATTGCGAAAACTCACTCAGACATACCAATTTTCAAACTTCAAGTACCATAACCTTTACATTTTTTTTAAACTGCATTAAACTGTGGAACTTGAATAAGTGATGATTATTTTAAGCTATGATACAAGAATCAGTCAGATTAATTGTAAAATTGAATAGTTGGAGTGCTTACTGGGAAGTTTTATCAGTTTCAAGGGCCATAACTCCTTGACAGTAAATGTTTATGTATGGTGGAAATCTTGGTAGTTAAAGCCCATTATAAACATGGGGAGATTTCTGGGTAAAGGTATACTACCAGTAATGACATAAGTAAAAATAACAGATGGATTGTACTGTAATTAAGATTAAGTACACAGATTATCACTTTTGTGATACCCTACACCTTTATTAAGATAATAAACAGTGCCCCCACAAATAAGGAACTCCCATCCAATATGGTGTGAATATTTATATTAAGTATTAAATTAGTTCATTAGCTCTTCACACTCATACTTCTTTTATTAATTGAAACCTGTATGACGTAGGGATAATTTTTCCATTGTTATGCTTAAGGCCTGTTCTAGATATTGACTTTTTATAAAGTAATCAAGTTTACAGAATTGCCATAGTATTTTAAATAAGCTAGTCTAAAATAGCAGCATGAGTATTTTTATCATACATAGTACATGTACTAATGAACTGCCATGATTTTAAGACAGTGACATTGTAAACCAAAGATGAACTGTCATCATTTTAAGACTGACATTGAATCAAAGAAGTAGGCCATATCCTTTCTTCTGTTTTAAGACAACTCATTCAAAATATTTCTTCTCTATGATACTACATGGTCAAATCCTTTCTTATCTTTGTACTACACATTCAAATCCTTTCTTCTCTTTGGTACTACATAGTCAAATCTTTTCTCCTCTATGGAACTTGATGGTCAAATCCTTTCTTCATTATGGTATGGTCAAATCCTTTCTTCTCTTCTGAGACTACACATTCAAATTCTTTCTTCTCAGACAGCACATTCAAATCCGTTTTTCACCACTGGGACTTCATGGTCAAATCCTTTCTTCTGTTTTGGGACTGCATGGTCAAATCCTTTCTTCTGTTCTGGTACTACATGGTCAAATCCTTTCTTCGTTTTTGGTAGTACTGTATGGTCAAATAATTTTCTTCTGTTTTGGTACTACATGTACATGGTCAAATCCTTTCTTCTGTTTTGGTACTACATGGTCAATTTTTTTCTTCTGTTTTGGTACTTCATTGTAAAACTCTTTTTTTCTGTTTTGGTACTATATGGTCAAATTCTTTCTTCTATTTTGATACTATATATGGTCAATGTTTTGTTACTACATGGTCAAATTCTTTTTTCTGTTTTGGTACTTCATGGTCAAACTCTTTCTTCTGTTTTGGTATTATATGGTCAAATTATTTCTTCTATTTTGATACTACTATATATGGTCAAATTCTTTCTTCTGTTTTGGTACTATATGTTAAAATCCTTTCTTCTGTTTTGGGACTATATGGTCAAATCCTTTCTTCTGTTTTGGGACTGCATGGTCAAATCCTTTCTTCTGTTTTGGTACTACATGGTCAAATCCTTTCTTCTGTTTTGGTACTACATGGTCAAATCCTTTCTTCTGTTTTGGTACAACATGGTCAAATCCTTTCTTCTGTTTTGGTACTACATGGTCAAATCCTTTCTTCTGTTTTGGTACAACATGGTCAAATTCTTTCTTCTGTTTTGGTACTACATGTTCAAATTCTTTCTTCTGTTTTGGGACTTCAGTCATATCCTTTCTTCTGTTTTGGGACTACATGTTCAAATCCTTTCTTCTGTTTTGGGATTACATTATCAAATTCTTTCTAACTCTTCTGGGACTACCTTTTCATACCCTTTCTTCCCTTCTCTGACTACTTTATTAAACTAAAAGGAACTATAAATAAGAGCCTCCTGAAGTCATATCCTTTCTTCTGTTTTGGTACTATATGGTCAAATTCTTTCTTCTGTTTTGGTACTATATATGGTCAAATCCTTTCTTCTGTTTTAGGACTCATACCATGGTCAAATCCTTTCTTCTGTTTTGGGTCTGCATGGTTAAATAATTTCTTCTCTTCTGTGACTACATGGTGAACCCCATTCTTCTCTTCTGAGACTTCATAGTCATATCTTTTCTTCTCTATGCCACAACCTGGTCAAATCATTATTATATGGTCAAATCATTATATGGTCAAATCCTTTCTTCTCTATGGTATTACATGGTTAAATCATTTCTTCTCTTTTGGTACTACATGGTCAAATCCTTCCTTCTCTTCTGGAACTACATGGCCAAATCCTTTCTTCTGTTTGGTACTACATGGTCAAATCCTTTCTTCTCTATGGTACTACATGGTCAAATCATTTCTTCTTTATGATACTATATGGTCAAATCCTTTCTTCTCTATGGTACTACATGGTCAAATCCTTTCTTCTCTATGGTACTACATGGTCAAATCCTTTCTTCTCTATGGTACAACATGGTCAAATCCTTTCTTCTCTATGGTACTACATGGTCAAATCTTTTCTTCTCTATGGTACTACATGGTTAAATCAGTTCTTCTCTTCTAGTACTACATAGTCAAATCATTTTTTCTCTTCTAGTACTACATGGTTAAATCATTTCTTCTCTTCTGGTACTACATGGTCAAATCCTTTCTTCTATTTTGGGACTTCAGTCATATCCTTTCTTCTGTTTTGGTACTACATGGCCAAATCCTTTCTTCCGTTTTGGGACTACATTATCAAATTCTTTCTAACTCTTCTGGGACTACCTTTTCATACCCTTTCTTCCCTTCTCTGACTACTTTATTAAACTAAAAGGAACTATAAATAAGAGCCTCCTGAAATTGGCTGTCAAGTTTTATGTGTTCATTTACAGTATGAAGTCTTCGTAAATTTTGTCATCAACTTTCTTGTGAGCATACTTTACCATGTGATTGGTTTTTGCAGCCATTAACTTCCTCTTTACTGAATACTGATAGCAGGGTATCATTATTGCGCAATAATTCATACTGTTTGTTCTTCTCCAAAGTTTGCATGAAATATTTGCCACTGTGAATTAAGCAAGCAACAAATAATTTGATTTGGTTTTATTGTGCTGTTGTGTTGCTGTCCGATCGACATAAACCAACTATCTAGTTTTGTAACGTTACTTATTTTCTTTTGTTTATTTCATTATATAACTGCAGTTTAATGCACCTGAAAAACTTGCTTTTCACCTATAGGCTGTTTTTGAAAATTTCTTTAAAAAAAAAATCGTAATGAAATTGATTTGCAACAGTAAAATCAATGATTAATGTTCCAGACAAATAAAAATGTTCTGATTCTAGAAAAGTGAAAAAAACAGTTCTAATGTATAGAATACTGCAGCTTAATTGTTTTTTTTCCTCCAAAAATCAATGATATGTTCTTAAGTAAAATAAGATAATTATTAACATGTATTGAATTAATTCTAAGAGTTTGTAAAGAGGATTTAGCCGTTGTTTAAGAACTACTCATCTGATTAGGGATACAGCTTTCGCTTCCGCACATTGCAATATTGTTTTAAAGTTGATTCCATAGTGGAATAATTGATCCATTATTACAAATAGACAAACAGATTTACAGCCCATCCTTTGACTTCTAGAAATATGAGTTCCATCTAATGAAATGATCTTTATTGATTCACGTTAATAATTGTCCAACAATCGACACAACTGTGTATCTATGTATTGCTATCAACTAAATCATTTTTAAATGAATGCTTTTAATACCATCTAGGAGCTAAAGTATATACTGTAAACCAACTTATTTTCGCGGATACTTTATTACGCGAAATACGAATTCTAGTCAATTTCGCGGCTTTTAAAATTCGCGATTTTCTTATTTATTTGATGTAGATAAATAAAGATTTACTTATTCGCGTTGTTTTTCTCCTCGCGAAAGTCGCGAACATAAATCGCTCGCGAAAATAAGTTGGTTTACAGTATATCATCTCTTTTACGTAATTATATCTTGATTTTAGAAATATGATTATTTTGATTAAATTCAAGTACAAAACAATTTGAATTAAATACTTTTTATGTAACAAGTGTCTCTAGCTGGACCTAACCTGCTTACCCTTCCAAAGCACCTTGATTTGCTGGATTGTATAAGTGTTTTTGATCACATTTATGGTTTCCTGTTTCTTCTCATTTCTAGGGTACTGCCTGCCTTTCTAATACTGGATATGCAAGTGCATTCTTTTGCAGCATCCTACTTTTTTGTTTCTTTGGTCTCAACTCATTCTTGTGGACTGTTAAAATACTATCTACTTACATTTCCGTGTACAATGTACTTTCTAGCAAGATATTTATAGGATAACAGGATTACTGAAAATATTGGACAGCACAACCAACAAACAACACTGATACCTAACTTCTGTATTCAGTAGAATTGTTTACTAATTGATCCAACATTATATGTCGGTATCTTTTTATTGTTTATATATCAAACACTACCTAAAAGCACTGGTGTATACTTCTTGAATTGAGTGCATAAGTCCTTCAGTCCTTCCGCCTTTCTGCCTATCTGTTTATTGGTCAATAAGTATGGTTTCTAGATGCTAATCCAATACTTCATATTGAATTGCAACTGTACTGAAATATGGTCAAAATAATATAAGAGGAAGATGTCTAATGATTTTGAGGTCACTTAGTCCACGGTCAAGGTCATAGTTTAAAAAAATCAGCTGAAGTTTGTTAAGAAAATGTTTTGTGGTCGCTTTAACAATACTCCATCAGGGATTGTAATTATTCTTAGATATATGATTGTGTATGATAAGTGGAAGGATCACTATGTCCAAGGTCAAGGACAATTTTCCAGAATAATCATTTTAGTTATACAAATAAGCATGATGCAGATTAGTGATAAGTCATCAAGAAAGCAAAAATAACTTGGTCTATTATACCTTAGTTATCATTTTCTGTATAAAAAAGTACACAATATTTTCACTATTTTTCAAATTGCAAGCATTTAACTATTTGTATTTAGTGCTGTTTGGTTGCTTTCTCGTTGAAATTTACCTCAATATCCTGTTTATTATAATACTTCCAGATGAAAAAAATATGAAAAGTTTATCAAAAATAGGATGTAATAAAGATGTAACCTGAAACATTGCAGACTATTTGTTAAGTAAATAGGTGCAAGTTAATACTAAATCATCTATACCTAACATTTGTAATTTGAGGTTTTTATTGTTGAGAAATAACCTGTCCTAGTTAAAAGTAACCACAAAAATGTGCAATGGAAAATTTTCTTTAAATGTTTTTCACATTAACAAGCAAGATTAATATTTATTAGCAGATTTTTTATGAAACATTAGTCTGAAAAATTAAATATCATTTTGTTCAAAAATTATTGAACCAAGACTACTTGTATCAATTGGCGCACCCCTTAGAATGTGTTGTTAATAATTACCGATTGATGAAACCATGAGTTTTTATGTACAACATCTGAAGATTAAGGGTTATCTTCATAAATACCCAATTGCTCTACTGTTAAACAGCTATTAACAATTTAAACTAATAATAGCAGCCGTTTCCTGGGTGGTTAACTGGTAAAATTGGCTAAGATCAATTTTACGTCAATTGTTACCAAAATAAATTGCTTCTTGTTGCTTATGTTTTTTCTTACTGTTTATATATTTTGTTCTGCAATATTTTTATTGCCACGATAGTGTAGTGTAATGTTAGATAACAAGCTGATCGTAGCTGGGTTTTACAAGGTGCTTGTCGTAAATGTAATTGAAATGCTGCAATCAAGATATAGTAGAAAATATCACACATTCTATAGCAGGAATTGTATAGAAAAAGTTGAGGTGTTACAAGAATAAACATTTGAACATTGAATTAATTGTTTTCTTGCTAAATGTTCAGTGGCAAATATTTCATGCATATTCAGCATGGTAATTAGCTTTTATTGAATCATTCTATTGTTTTTGAATACTCACTTTTGTGTAGAAAAACCTTTAAAAAAAATGTTTTATTTAAGAATTGAGGAGTAAACAGATTGCATCTTAAAAGCTTACTGCACAGACTATTGAAAAAATGATAAAATTGAGCATGAAAATGGGGAATATGTCAAAACGACAACAACTCAAGCATAGAGCAGAAAACAGCTCAAGACCACCAATGGGTCTTCAACACATTGAGAAAATCCTGCACTAAGAGGGGACTTCAGCTGGTCCTTAAACAAAAATGTGGATTGGTTCAGTGAAAATCATCAGATGTCATACTTAACTCTGAATAATGTAAATGAATCAAAATAAACACATAAAACTAACAAAGACCAGAGATATCTGTCTTTAGAATTACCTCCCTTAGATCAATGACCATATTGCATTAATGAAGAAAAGTTAATGTGTTTGAAAAAAGTTAAAAAGTTTCAATTATCAAGTCAAATGTATCACAAATGAATAGAAAGTATATCAAGATATCTTTCTTCAAGTGACCCATGTAAACATAATTTCCTTGTAAAAGGTGATAACTTAGATAAAATACCATCACACTAAAATGAATTATCTGTCGTGGAAAAATATAACTATTTACAACAAAAGTTGTGAATTATGCATAGAACACAGATCTGAATATCAGGATTAAGGCACTCCTTAAAAGGCTGTGTAATCAATAAAATTTAATTATTGATATAGTGAATAATTGATATCTATGAAGATTAATATGTTGTTTGTTTGCTCTTTCAAGCATATTACTTTTATCCTTTTGTATGGTATATTATCAGTTTATATTGTCAGAAGGTTGTTTCACACATGTATGTAGCTTTTTGATTTATTTAGATGGGAAATGTAACAAATCGGGACTAAGGACATGTTGTTATATGACTTGTCGGAGACAAATTAGTACAACAAACTAAACTTTGGTTGACTTGTAGCTGACAAATTAGTACAAGTAACGTGTTGTTACCTTGAAATTAGTATCATTTGTAAAAAGTGTGAGTGATTGATTGATTGTTGGTTGCTTAACGTCCAGTTGCAAATATTTCATGCATGTTTGGAATGATTTTGTAAACTTGAAAATATATATTAAGGATATGACAGGCAATTTCATAAAAGGAAGTACAAAGTAATATGAGGAAAAGGAAGATTTCAATTAAATAATCTTAAAACATATCAGACGAAAAGATAATTAAATAAAGAAGTCGAAAGGAACACTATTAAACTCAAGTACTGAGTATATCTGTAAAACTATTACTCCTAGCTACCAAAATTACATTATTTTTATAACCTTTCAGCGTTAAAAGCTCCCTAGTGATATATATATATTATGTAATCCAACAGTCCTCTTAAGACTTACTACTTATCTCTCCTTATGTAACATATTATACAGTAGTAAACTTATGCTATATCGTTAATATGTGCAACATATGCATAGATTAAATCGAAGATTAATAACTCTGCTGTAGGCTACATGATTTGTACTGAGCATTTTAAGTAGGGGTGCTGTTAATGTGCATATTTGTGCATCAAACAAAACTTTTAAGAAAAATGTGTTTGTATATCGTTTCGTAATTATTACTGCAAAGGGCTTTAATTTGTATATGTTTAATTTGAATATGAATATGTCTAATTAATTAGTTGATGGAGAGATCCCTAATCTCCAGGGGAATAAATTACATATATACTGAGGACGATAACTTTTTGATTATATTTGGCTATACTTAAATTTATAATAGACATATACACTCTGAATCTGTTTACTGTATATGAAAATAAGGAGATGTGGTATAATTGCAAATGAGATAAATATCCACTAGGGACATAAGGACGAGGACGTAAACAGCTATAGGTCATTGTACGGCTGTCAAAAATTATCAAAACCATAAGGTTCGATAAAATGCCACACAATTTAAAAAAAAAAAAAAAAAACCTGCTTGATTTTGGCTTAAGACAATCAAAAGAAAACGTATTTGGAAAACCACAATCATCAGCAAGCTCTGAATAACAGGTTTTTAACTGGGACATAGCCATTTAAAGAATGCAGTGAGGTTAAACATCTGCATGAGAGCCTAAACATTGTTAATGTTAGATTTATTTGAAAAAAAATAATAATGCAAAGCTGCACACAAGATGGTTCAAGATTATCAAAAGGGTGCCAAAAGTATCAATTTGTAAATAATTCAAAAATGGAAAAGTTAAAAAAGATTTTTTAAATTTTGTTCCCAAAAATTTTTTTGGCTGCCCTGCACCTCTTCCTTATTCCATAAGTCAATGATAACTGGAAAGTATTCATTCATTAACAAGTACAAATTTGCCAAAATTAGAATTGCCTCCCTTAGATCAATGATAAATGATTTATACAGTTTATGAATAATAACTATAGAATATTGTCCCATTATTAAATAACCAGTGATTTTTTATTTATTTAGTGATTGTAATTTATATTATGTTTAATCATTCGATTTAAAATGACTATGTAGTAAAGGTGTCCAATTAAATATTTATAAAAGCAGTTAGTAGAATACAGGTGTAAATATTAAGACGTGTAGGTAAACTCCAACTTGTTCCCCGATTATCTTGTGTAAATAAATATTAAGTCTGTATCTCAATGTCTAATCAATGCAACTGTATCATGTTATGAGTGAAAAACTTTTGCTCATGAATACTTTGCCCCAATAGGGTGTAATAAATTGCATTTGACATGATGTTAACACGACAGAATAGGACTCGTAGCAGATAGCGAGAGAGGTCCGCAAAGCACGTCATCCTCTCTATTATACTATTGTCATTCAATGAAAATTATGCTATTTGAAAAGGCTTGTATTGATTTTTAGGCAAGATAATCTAAGCGATGGAAACTAGTATTATTGAGACGGTCACAAGAGAAAAAGACTGAGAATATATGGCTAAAGGCATTGATAAAGTTATCACCAATTGATGTGCATCGCTATCATCATTATTTTAATGTACTAGTTGTATGATTATTGTTCTGTTGTATCGAGTATTTAAAAAACTTTACGATTTCCTATTTCTCAACAGACTTTTAAATCGTGGAGAGTGATAGTTTAAGAAGTGTGCAGCGTTTGATGGGCTATTGTTACACTTGACTGAAATGGATAGCAATCACAGGTGACTTATCAAGGTATCAACCACTAAACAGCGGTCAACAAATAATCAGGTATTTATAACTCGTTTGTTTCTCGTTATTAGATAATTAACCAATTGGCACCATTACTTAATCATGGTTGTCTAATTAAATAATGAAAGTGTTGAAGGGTAGTTATTAATATTAGCAATAAATAATGGGATAATTCAAGTCAATCATATGATATGTGTATAAAAACACAGGTGACAAGGCTGAAAGGTGTTTAAACATAACTTAGTACTTGTTAAATTGTTTTATTACTAAGGTGTCAGCATTGTTATTTGGCTTGTTTGATTTGATAATACCTCATGCACATACAAATCAGTATAAATCTGTGTGTAAATAAAGAAGCAGGGATAATATGTGTATTTATTTCTGGTAAACAAATAAACATGTTTATCAATTAGCTTCTGTAGTTTGTTTACGGATAGTTATACACAAATGTTGATTTATATTAGCAAAAGGGGTGTTTTTATTATTAAAAAAAATTTGAATTAAAAAAAAAAATTAATAAAAAAAAAATATTCTGATTTCCCCCTCCTAATTATAAGACTTTGTATTTTGCTTCATTTTTGATTATTTAAAGTATCCTGTTTGATTTGAACTCTTATCAAGTACTACTTGTACAGTTTAGGGAAATTTTATAAGTAGATAAAAACTATTGATGCAGAAGTACATGATTAGTTATATAAATTGTTGTTTTTATATAAGTAAATTACGGGACTTTTTTCTATTACCCAATATTTGTACTTTGCGGCTTATAAACTTGTTAAACAATCATGTTTTTCATGTTACTATTATGTACTGTAAGTAATGTATTTAAAATTAAAAAGTTGCTTGTCATCAATTTTCATTTTTTACCATTTTGAAAAATAAAGATTTGTATCAATAAGAAAACTTAGGGAAATATGTTCAGGAAAATCTTAGTGAGATATATAATTTCCTTCGACCTACTGTTTAACCCCTTTCTTACAACAAAATAATTCTAACATCTAATTGCTTTTAAAATTGAAAACTTTTCCTGATCATATTTGAAATTTTAGATTTTTGTATAACTAAATCAAAGGTCTTTTGGGATTCATGGGGTATATATCAATGAGACAGCAATTCATAGTAGAGGGTACTTTTTATCATATTTTGCACTTTTGCAGAAAATTTAAATTTCCACAATTTTGATTTAGATCTTTTTTTTTTTAAATCAAAGCAGATGGTGTAAATGCTTGGAAACGAAATGTTCACATAATACTGAGAAATTACCAATATATCACAGGGACAGTGCTTTTATTGTTGTTCTTCATCTGACAGCTGCTTCAAAGTCTCAAACTAGAGTTGCAATGGTATCCTGGCTTGGGTTTTTTTTTTTTAATTTTTAGATCACCAAATATTCAAACCGTTCCATTCTGCATTAAAATTCCCTTGAACCAAAGACAAATATTTCATCTGTATTTAAGTTTGAACTTCATTTTTCATTTCTCAACTAAAAAAATTGTATGGAGAAAAAAGTAGACAACTGTCTAATAAAGGATATAGAATTGACAAGAGGAAAAAAGGGCAACAGTGATTTTTTCCTGAATTCACACGGTAATAGAAAGAGGTGTCTTCAAGAACAAAAAAGGTTAAAGATGAAGTAAATATAATAGTTATCAAAAGTACCAGGATTATAATTTTATACGCCAGACGCACGTTTCATCTACATAAGACTCATCAGTGACGCTCAGATCAAAATAGTTAAAAAGTCAAACAAATACAAAGTTGAAGAGCATTGAGGACCCAAAATTCCCAAAAGTTGTGCCAAATACGGCTAAGGTAATCTACTCCTGGGGTAAGAAAATCCTTAGTTTTTCGAAAAATTCAAAAGTTTTGTAAACAGAAAATTTATAAAAATGACCATATAATTGATATAAAACAGATTGGGATTATAAAGAAGAAAGATGACCCTCATGGGATATTGCTGACCCTGCTGGAAGATCAGGCCTACATAACAGAAGAAAAGCAATGTAAAAAAAAACATGTTGATTGTAATTTTTGTATTTTTCTTGAAGTAATATAATTTACTGTTACACCTTATGTTTTGGTTTCATTTATAGTTTATTGTCTGTATTGTCAATTGTCATAAAAACAATATTTTTTGGTCTATTTACCAACTAGAACATCAGAAAAAATGAATTTTATTTTTATTATCTTTTAATCTATGTTGTCATCCATCTCAAATTTTGTGGAAGAAGTTTGATGGTCATATGCATCAAAGACATTGATCCGAAGTATCAAGCCTTCCTATTTATGGAGTTATTTCCCCTTAAATCTCAGTTACTGTGAACATTTTCCAAGCAACCAATTTTCATTGATTGAGTGAAAATTAAAAAAAAAGATGGATACTTGATTTTAAAAGTCTGTATATAGGCCTTAAGATGATTTGTACTTTGTTGAATGTCTAAATCTGGGGTTTACCATTTTATACAAAAATACATGAAAATTGGTATCCCACGAATATTAACGAAGCTACAGTATTTGCATTTTTCATTGGAGTGGTACTGATTTTTATAAAGGATTACAATAAATTTATATCTGTTCAAGCTGGACACTTAGTATTATCTTGCTGAGAAAAGTCATCAAACTCATGTTGTTTTCTTACGTAAAAACCTTTTACATACATGTATGATATATCCTACCATATAAACTACTTAAATATTTCTTAAACTGTTTCTTGTTGTACAAATGATCACGGCCTTTAACCTTTAAATATTGAAACTTATTTAGACAAGTTATTTCAAGGCATAAACAAATTATTTAATCTTTTGAAGATTTGTGTATTCTTTAGTTGTACTTTTATTTGAAAATATTGAAATTTAAGAGGGTATAAAAAGGGGAGATAATTTATATTTTTTAATTCAATGGGTTTCATGTTTTGAATTCAAACCGTTTATTACATTGTAAAATGTTTATTAAAAGGTGTAATTTTCCATCTAACAAAACATTATTATGGAAAACCTGACTCTGACGAATATTTTGCATTTAACATAATGTAATTGAGAAAGTGGTAACTTATTCTTCATTGAATTTAAATATTTCTTACAAGATTGCATAGTTTATCTTTACAAAAACATCAATGAGATTTCATTTGACAAAGAAAAACCTTGCAGGCATATAAAGTTTCTGTGTTAAAAGTTTACTATTGTGACTGAAAGATGATTTATCTGACAACCTTATTGTTAGCTTGTTTGACAAATGCATGCATTCAGTTTTTTATGATGAAAATTAACAAATTCTCAGTCTTATGAATACCTTTATAAGTTCATAAAAGGTTAAAGTTTAACCTCTAGGATAAAATATTCATTTTTGATAAATGTTTTTTAACTGCCAATGAGTCAATTAGGTGTATGCTGAATTTTTTTGAAATTTATGAATTAAAGTACCGAAAAAAAAACAACAGTGAAGTTTTACTCACTTTTGAGTATGCATGAAATATCATCAATCAGTAACTCTTTTTCAAATATTTGTCAATCAAAGATAAGATAGTTGGATGAGAAGAAGTATGGAGCAAGCAACATGCCGACTATGAGTCAAAATTGTAAAAAGATGACACAGGCAACACTAACTGTTTCCTTTGTTTCAAACACAGTCACAATAAATGTGTGTTTGTGTATAACAAGTTTATTGTCACCCAAACCAGTCCCTTAATAATTAATTAAATAACATAAGGTGTTTTTTTTTTGTATCTTGCATCTTTTTAAAACATTTTTAACTTTAACCATTTTTTGCTGACTTTGCAATATTTTTATTTTGTTGATATTTTCATAGAAGATTCGTTAATGGTTTTGACAATCAACATTCATGCTATTCTCTACCATACTGCCAAATGTAGAGAAATGCACCCCTTGCTTAGAGTATTTTGAAGCTATGATGCAAAACCCAAACTTTGTGGTGCCTCATGTAAAAAGAATATTTCCTAGAAATTTTTATCTTAAAATATATTTAAAAAAATAGCAAACTCAAACAGCAAAACCCTTGTTTATATAGGATCAACCAAGAGTCACATTTTCTTCTGTCAATCAACATTTTCTTAAAATAAGTTCATCAAAGGATTGCTGATAAGAAAAGATATTATTTTCTTAAATAATTTTGAATTATGCTGCAGTTTAAAACACATAAAATGTATCATTAAAATGAGAAGCCGTTTCCTCTTTTGCAATTTAAAATTTGTTAAGATAAAATGTTGCACATGTACCGATTTCTAATTACACAGTTGCATAACACTTACCATGACCCAGTAAAATACATATGTTTTGAAAATTAAGATAAACAATAGATATTTGGAACTTTCATTTGATTTTTATCATGTTTTATGTTGTTGAATTCTACTTTTCTCTGATCATTGCATGTAAAAATCCTTGCCTTCTCTCTTGAGCTGACAAATTATTCCTTTTGCCTGTTTCTTTTTGGTGAGGTTGCTTTTGTGTCACATTTTCATCAAACCAAACTTTTTAGAATAAAAAAATCCTCACATTCAAGTCTATAAGACAAAATGTTTTGATTCTTTGTAAGCATAATACCTTTAAGATCCTGTTTATTTTGACCAATTCGGTTTTTATGCAAAGATTGTAACTGGATTCCAAGTGAACAGGAAAGACACCATTCATTTGAAGAACTTTTATACGAACTATCTAGTTTTTCAGCTAAAAAAAAGTTGGTAAAAATTGGTAAAGATATACAAACAGTTTCATCTTTCATCAAATCGTATACTGTTTTAATATCAGCTACCTACAAGAGTTGTGACCCTTAGTTACCAAAATAGTTTAGATAAGTATAAATTCACTACAAGAGTTATTACTCCTGGTATAAAAGTTTTGAATGACAAAGTTTAATTTTGTTTTGTGTCAATAGGATAATAACTCTGTATTAGTAGTTGATCGTCTTTGCCTTTAAAGTATAAGATTGAGCAGGTAATAAATATCTGTCTAACCACTTGGTAGTAATGATCTGCGAACATACTACTAAACTAGTCACTTAGTTGTAAACTATACTTGTTTTATTGGTCGCACAGCTCCTAGGGTAATTTGAAGTAGAGAGCTCAATTGTTTTAATTGTTTAGTTGAAGTGATTGAATTATTTGAAGTATTTGTGAATTATTTTTATATTTAATAAGTGTCGAAATGGGCTCTCCTGTGTCATCAATAGATAATTATTATTAAGCTTCTGTTTTGAAATCTATGGTTAATTATATTTCTTTTTAATTTGATATGTTGATAAAGCAGCTCAAAATACTGTAAATTACTCTATTTTTTGGGGGTACTAAATGATACAAGTGAGAGGTTTAGCTAGCTATAAAACCAGGTTCAATCCACCATTTTCTACATTAGAGAATGCCTGTACCAAGTCAGGAATATGACAGTTGTTATCCATTCATTTGATGTGTTTGGACTTTTGATTTTGCCTTTTGATTTTGGATTTTCCTTTTTGAATTTTCCTTGGAGTTCAGTATTTTTGTGTTTTTACTTTTTAAAATGTAACCATAAGAATAAATCATGTCTAGCTTTATTAAATAAGGAAATGTGATATGATTGCCAATGAGACCACTATCAAACAGAGTTCAAATAAATAGGATTTATTCCGATATAGGTCATTGTATGGCCTCCAACAATGAGCAAATCCCATACTGTAAAGTTTGTTTATTTTATATTCACAAACCTGTTTGCAAAACAACTGCAGTTTGTGTACAATTAGAAGACACCATAAAAACCCATTCAACTTTTTTAACTCAACTCAAGTCTAAATTGTTCTTTTACACCCTCTCGGTGTAACCCCCTCCACCATTTGTTTGACAAGAGCTGGTTCCTATAGATACTATTTTGGGTTAATTGGTAAGAAATTAATTGACCCTTTAACACTTCACTCCTATGGTCTACTAGTGCCTCTCATCAAACCAAAATAATGATTTATGGTCAATTGGCTAGTGTAAAAGTGTGTAGAGATTGTAACATGTGCTCTACACAGATAGTTATTTGTCTGTGATTAGGTTAGATGGCCAGTCTGTGGTCATTATCAGTGGCCAGAATGATTGATAGGTCAGCTGGCTAACTTGTTTACATTCAAACCCTGTTGTTACTACTAGTTAATTAATTGCTACCCACTAAGTTATTTACTAGTGCATGTACTGAAGTTCAAGTTACAATTAGACGTTCAATATGTTTTAATTGTATTAATTTAAACAAATATACTTTGTTCTTTAATAAGGAGGAAATTTGTTATAAAAAAATACAGGAAATTTCCTTGTGTGTAAATATTTTAGAGGAAATACTGTGACCTTCTGTCATGAAGTAGCTTGCCATTAATTTGAGGTAGGAATTATTTTCGCTAATAGGGGGTAATTGATGACTACTATTATTTGGCATTGTAAATTAACATTGCAATTGTTTTAAATGACATCCTGTGTGTTGTGTTTTTTTACATTAAAGATTTTTAATGGTAAATGTTTAAATATTTTGTATTGTGAAATTTGAGATTGCAGTTGTTAAAATAACATCCTGTGTTGTTTGTTAATCTTCTACCTTGAAGATTGAAATGTTGAATTGATACTCGTTTTTTTATTAATTGATTTTATATGGTTTTCTTGTCCATAAAAAAATAAGAAGATGAGGTATGATTGCTAATAAGATGACTCTCCAAACGAGACTAAATGACACAAAAATTAACAACTATAGGTCACCGTACAGCCTTCAACAATGAGCAAAGCCCAACCCACATAGTCAGCTATAAATAGCCTTGAAATGTCAACTGTAAAACAATTACACACTTTAATTTTGTGATTAATGAACTAGTATTGTATTTTTAAGTCTTAAATATTTTTAAAATGATCTGAAAATTTTAGTATTGTCATTGTTATAGTCAAGGACATATGTTAATATATAAAAACACCTCTTGTTACAGTATAGGATTGCAAAAATATATTTGGTACTATATTCTAAATAGGTTTAGTACACAGGTACTGAGTAATAGGGCACGACACAGTATATCAGTTCGTGTTTCTATGAAAAACTATTCATGATGATATTCCTTGATACTTATGTAATAACCCTCGGTAAAAGTTAGATTGTGTATGCTAGCTATGTGTCCCTCTAATAATAAACACATAGCTTACTTACTTACCCCTTACCCCGTAATATTGTGATTGAATACATGTCATTAGTCTCTTATTATCTCGACTGTTATAGACATTGTGTTGTTGGTATGCTGTCTCTTTGAATTATACAAAACACCTCCTTTTATTCATCCTTAAACGCTTGTTTTTTCTTGAATACTGAAAAGAGAGATAAATAAATACTTTTGAGTTCCAAATAGAGAATAGAATATTTCTAGCATTTTGCCAGCCTCTCACCTCAAATAAAATCATCTCCTGTTTTCAGAAGGAATTTCCAACGTATAAATCATATGGTGAATATATTCAAGAAGAAATTAATTATCAGTAGTTTTATGTATTATTAATTAAAAATGTGATGCTAGAACTTATAAATAGTATGATTAGATTTAAATCTAAAATGCAGACTTAAATTAAATTCAAGTAAAAGAGCAGACGTGTTAAATTTTAAATCTAGAAGATATCCAAGCTAAATCCCTGACAATTTCCAATATTATGCAACAGAAAAAGACACACAAGTCAGTTTAAAATTGAATTAATTTTTCATTTCCATATTATCAATTATTACAAATCAAAGGGCATATTAAACAAAGAATCCTCTAAGTAAAGATCCTTAAGTACACATTGTTTTATTCCTATCATTTCCTGTCTGTGTATTATAATCTCTTTGATGCCATTGACAAAATTGTCCAGAAATATTTAATTGGGTGGAGGTTAAGGGGAATAGATAAGACAGTGATAAAGACCTGCTCTAACAACACTGATTGATACAAGAAGAAGAAGTGATAGCTTGCTACTTATTACAACACTTTGGGGGCCTGTGGATTAAATTACAAGCTGATATGATCGAGGATAACATCAACTCACTCCATCACTTTTTACATATCAGCCGTTGATGTAATGATTATTTTATTTACATATATACAACTAGCACTAATCTGTTCGGTGAGTAAAAAGATAATATTTTGTTGCATGTCTGTTTATACATGGATTATTTGATTGGTCATACTGTGGCCAAGAGTAGATTATTGGCGAGCCTTTATTGTTTTGTTAAGAGTTTAAATATGTGTGACATTGAACGAAATCCATTCATCTTGTTAGAATTAACCATTTGTGTTTTCTCTATTGTCATAAACCATTGTTGTTAAGAGGCTAGAGAAATGATTATCGGACAAAAACCATCAGGAGACAAGAATTCCATTTAAATATTGCTATTAGTCTCAGTTAATTTAAATAATATCTGGGAATATCTCATGCACGTGTACTGACAAATGTGTTCTTAATAAATCTTGCTTGTTTTCTTTTATGTAAAGGAAATGCAGTAATAGTGTGTAATTGATTAAATTCTTAAGATGTGTATTACTTAGGGAGTTGTATTTTATGTTACTTGTGTCACATTTCTAATTCATTAATGACAAAAAAGAGATATTATCGTTACGAACTATACTTATACATTTAATGTAAATTTTATTGACAACCAATTGATTTTTTGTTTTAAATGTTCATCTTGTTAAGTTTAACATGATTTGTTTTTAAATTTGCACTTGAAAGGGAACTTTTTTATTTTGTAATGTATATTTTTTATTTTAATTGTGCAATTTAAATTCAATGAAACATTAGTTGAAGAGTTTTTCCATTTTAGAGAATGATGTAGTGACTTCTCTTAGTGTTACATACACATACTAAATCTTTCTGTGGTCTATTAATTGATTTAGCATCATTAGTACCTAAACCACATCTTATCCTACTCAGTGATGTATCATCCTGTTTTAAACATAGATGTAAAATTTGAATGCTCCTTTTCCTGGGCATATACAATATATACCTGTACTAGGTAGCAGGCAATGGGGTGCTGAACATGTGAAGGCACTTTTTGCATCAAATAAAATGAGAATGAAAATTTATTCTGCATATTTACTGTTTTACCATTTGAATGTGCCATACCTGACTGTAAAAAGGGAACAATGAATCTGGCAAAGATAGAACTGCTACAAGGGCGGATCCAGCCAGTTCCATAAAGAGGAGGGTTCCAACCATATGTCTCCATTCAAATGCATTGATCGTCAAAAAATGAGGCGGGTACCTACCCCTGGAAAGATCCCCTCCTTGGATCTGCCACTTATTTAGCCAAACTCACTGTGACACACAAAAAAACTACTATGAAATATAGATTTAAGACTTTCCTTAGAACTTGTATTATTGGAGTGGTACTGGTATACATGCATACGTATCCTTTTCTGTTTTGGTTAACATGAACTGCATTAAAGTAAACTGATATATTAATATGCATATTTACTTATGAGTTATTGGCAAAACAGTTTAGTGCATGATTACTTTGGGCTATCTAAGCTTATTGCATGTAATGATCCAAAACCTCTGCCTTTTGTTTATAAATTAAGTCATAATTTTCTAATGATATATTTCATATGATGATAGTCAATAATAAATGAAAGCACATTTCCCTCTTTAAAGAAAGGGAGAGGTTCAAACTCATAAGTGAAAAACATTTGAGATGAACAAATTCTTCTTTTGAAGTAGGAATAGAATTATTTCATATTTTAACCCATGATAATGTTTTTATACGAATGTTCGTCGTATATTGCTATCACGTTGGCGTCGGCGTCGTCGTCGTCGTCGTCGTCGGCGTCGTCGTCGTCCGGCGTCCGAATACTTTTAGTTTTCGCACTCTAACTTTAGTAAAAGTGAATAGAAATCTATGAAATTTTAACACAAGGTTTATGACCATAAAAGGAAGGTTGGTATTGATTTTGGGAGTTTTGGTCCCAACATTTTAGGAATAAGGGGCCAAAAAGGGCCCAAATAAGCATTTTCTTGGTTTTCGCACCATAACTTTAGTTTAAGTTAATAGAAATCTATGAAATTTTGACACAAGGTTTATGACCACAAAAGAAAGATTGGGATTGATTTTGGGAGTTTTGGTTTCAATAGTTTAGGAATAAGGGGCCAATAAAGGGCCCAAATAAGCATTTTTCTTGGTTTTTGCACAATAACCTTAGGTTAAGTAAATGGAAATCTATGAAATTTAAACACAATGTTTATGACCACAAAAGGAAGGTTGGTATTGATTTTGGGAGTTTAGGACCCAACAGATTAGGAATTAGGGGCCAAAAAGGGACCCAAATAAGCATTTTTCTTGGTTTTCGCACTATAATGTTAGTATAAGTAAATACAAATCTATGAAATTTAAACACAAGGCTTATGACCATAAAAGGAAGGTTGGTATTGATTTTGAGAGTTTTGGTCCCAACAGTTTAGGAAAAAGGGGCCCAAAGGGTCCAAAATTAAACTTTGTTTGATTTCATCAAAATTGAATAATTGGGGTTCTTTGATATGCCGAATCTAACTGTATATGTAGATTCTCAACTTTTGGTCCCGTTTTCAAATTGGTCTACATTAAGGTCCAAAGGGTCCAAAATTAAACTTAGTTTGATTTTGACAAAAAATGAATCGGTTGGGTTCTTTGATATGTTGAATCTAAAAATGTACTTAGATTCTTGATTATTGAAGTTTTTTTGGTCCAGTTTTCAAATTGGTCTACATTAAGGTCCAAAGGGTCCAAAATTAAACTTTGTTTGATTTCATCAAAAATTGAATCCTTGGGGTTCTTTGATATGCCAAATCTAACTGTGTATGTAGATTCTTCATTTTTGGTCCTGTTTTCAAATTTCAAATTCTACATTAAAGTCCAAAGGGTCCAAAATTAAACTAAGTTTGATTTTAACAAAAATTGAATTATTGGGCCTCTTTGATATGCTGAATCTAAACATGTACTTAGATTTTTGATTATGGGCCCAGTTTTCAAGTTGGTCCAAATCAGGATCTAAAATTATTATATTAAGTATTGTGCAATAGCAAGTCTTTTCAATTGCACAGTATTGTGCAATGGCAAGAAATATCTAATTGCACAATATTGTGAAATAGCAAAAAAAATTTTAATTAGAGTTATCTTTCTTTGTCCAGAATAGTAAGCAAGAAATATCCTATTTGTGCAATAGCAAGAATTTTTTTTAATTGGAGTTATCTTTCTTTGTCCAGAATCAACTTAAATCTTTGTTATATACAATATACAATGTATATACACTTTTTACTACCAACTGATAAATTTAAATAATCTTTACCATTCAGTGATAACAAGCAGTTTTTTTACATCTTAATATTTTATGATGTATTTAAATGAGTAGTTATTGTTGCAAACTCCATTAGAAATTTGAATTGATATCAGTTTTGAAAAAGGGAAACGGGGATGTGAAAAAAAAGGGGGGGGGGGTTAAATTTTTCTCATTTCAGATTTCATAAATAAAAAGAAAATTTCTTCAAACATTTTTTTGAGAGGATTAATATTCAACAGCATAGTGATTTGCTCAAAGGCAAAAAAAACCTTTTAAGTTCATTAGACCACATTCATTCTGTGTCAGAAACCTATGCTGTGTCAACTATTTAATTTTAGATTTAAAAAGTTTGAAGAAGAAATCTTTAATTGATTTGTAAAATCTTGGCATTTGTTTTGTGTAAAAAAAAACCATGTAATGTCAAAAATTTGATCACAATCCAAATTCAGAGCTGTATCATGCTTGAATGTTTTGTCCATACTTGCCCCAACTGTTCAGGGTTCGACCTCTGCGGTCGTATAAAGCTGCGCCCTGCGGAGCACCTGGTTTAATATTGGGATAAAACAGACATTTATGTGTTGAAGGCCGTACTTTGACCTATAATGGTTTACTTTTATAAATTGTTACATGGATAGAGAGTTGTCTCATTGGCACATATACCACATCTTCCTATATCTATTTATGTTTTCAAGAACAGGCAATACCCCTGTATAAGTCTTTATATGAAAATTTCTTTTCTCTTGATAAGAGTTATCTCCCATTTTCCAGGTATCGATCCTTCATTAAGGTATCCACCCTATAAATCATTGAGGAAATAATTTAGTTATTGTAATTTTATGAAAATGCTATATTTAAGATAAATTGGCTAAAAGTGCAGGAAGGCAGAGTCATAAAATGCACATTACATTATTTTGAGTTTTATTAATTTTCAATGTTTATTATATTTTTGAATTATGCAACATCAAAAATTGATTAATAAACTTGAAAGAAATAGGGAGTTACCAATTATGTAATAGAGAAATGATGAAATATTATAATTTTTACAATGATCAGAAATTAATGTGTCTGGACTAAGCAGCGCTGGATTGATGTTTAGAATCCAATACGTAATCTTTCAATCACACAAAAGACAAAGCATTCTTTGAATCTTTTTTTGCATTTACTGTGAGGAAAGAACTTGGAAAATCTGGTACCCACATCTGTTCCTTAACGTCTCCTCAAAGCTGTCATAACAGTAGAAGATGAGTGAAAACTTTCACAGATTGTTTTCTTTTTTATGCACTGTTTTTCATCATATGAAACAAAGACTTCACCAATTAGTGTGATAAATTGTCTCTATTGCAGAAGAAACAATTACGATAAAACCTAGCTGATGAAAAATGGGTTAAAATCGTGAGCACTGATTCAGTGTCTAACTATTTTTGACAAAGTCGTCAAAGTAGAAAAAAATCCGTAACAAACAGAGTAATGATTTAACAAGCGATTTTCAACCTCAACAAACAAGTTATTGTGTATTGCTGACTTAATCTAATGAATACACAGATTAAATGACCTGAAACAGCGTGATTGTGACTGAGTGTTGAGATAATTGCCAGATAATAAACCCGTAGCAGCGTTTCTCTACAGTAATGTAGAAATTAGCTCTGAAGGTATCAGGTTTTATCTGTTACATTTTTTTCACCTCATCTATGTAAATGTTATGGTTGCTTAGGTATTTAGTGAAAATGACGACCTGTCATGTGCTATAAATAAGTAAACGGCAAATTGTTTGTTTGGAAATCATAGAAAAATGTGATACAAGCCAATTATTAAGACAGATAGGGGTGATTTACAGGTTTATTATGTATTTACTTATCAGCTTATATCCAATTTGAAAATATTTATATTTTGTGATTTTGGAGGGTATTATTCATCTTTAAAATACTTATTATATACTGTGACCTTGAATTGATTTCATTTGTAATACGATTTTAAGCCTTGTTTGTCTAGTCGTGTTCTGTACATTGTATTAATACATCTGAAGTCGTATATTTAATAGAAATAGATTAGTTTTGTGATACCAAGGCAATATCTTACTTCTAGGCAAAAATTAAAGCGTTTTATTTTGAAAAAAGAATCAATAATGAAAAAGACTTTAGCAATAATGGTCTTAATGTAGACACTGTTTATTGCAAGGATATAATTCTTGATTGAAAGGTCTTTAAACTTTTTATTCAGAGGTTAATAACAGATCAGGAACTGCAAAAGTATATACATGTACCATTTAGATAAGAAAAAAATGAAATCTGAAAAGTTACAAAACTTGTATGGTAACTATTTTACAAGATGTAAACAGAAATATTGAATAGAATAAGAAAAAATGTGAAATAAATAAACAAGTATAATGTGCATAGGGGTGGGGGTGGGTGTTGGTGGTAGGGATGTCAGTGTTCTCAAAGAAGTTACACTATAGGGTAATGCATTTCATATTTCCGGGAAGTACACAAAGAAACCACTTGCAAAGCAGTTTCACAAAGAATTAAAAAGTTTCGAAAATGGGCCAGCTTTTAAATAATCCAATCTTTAACTTTGCTACTGATTTCCTTGAAATTTCTTTGTATATGTTTTGATTATTTGTTTGTCTTATCCATTCTACATGACAGTGAAATTATATATAGTGAGATACAGTGACATTATATATAGTGAGATACAGTGACATTATATATAGTGAGATACAGTGACATTATATATAGTGAGATACAGTGACATTATATATAGTGAGATACAGAGACATTATATATAGTGAGATACAGTGACATTATATATAGTGAGATACAGTGACATTATATATAGTGAGATACAGTGACATTATATATAGTGAGATACAGTGACATTATATATAGTGAGATACAGTGACATTATATATAGTGAGATACAGAGACATTATATATAGTGAGATACAGTGACATTATATATAGTGAGATACAGTGACATTATATATAGTGAGATACAGTGACATTATATATAGTGAGATACAGTGACATTATATATAGTGAGATACAGTGACATTATATATAGTGAGATACAGAGACATTATATATAGTGAGATACAGTGACATTATATATAGTGAGATACAGTGACATTATATATAGTGAGATACAGTGACATTATATATAGTGAGATACAGTGACATTATATATAGTGAGATACAGTGACATTATATATAGTGAGATACAGTGACATTATATATAGTGAGATACAGTGACATTATATATAGCGAGATACAGTGACATGATATATAGCGAGATACAGTGACATGATATATAGCGAGATACAGTGACATTATATATAGTGAGATACAGTGACATTATATATAGTGAGATACAGTGACATTATATATAGTGAGATACAGAGACATCATATATAGTGAGATACAGTGACATTATATATAGTGAGATACAGTGACATTATATATAGTGAGATACAGTGACATTATATATAGCGAGATACAGTGACATTATATATAGTGAGATACAGTGACATGATATATAGTGAGATACAGTGACATTATATATAGTGAGATACAGTGACATTATATATAGTGAGATACAGTGACATTATATATAGTGAGATACAGTGACATTATGTATAGTGAGATACAGATGTTTGTCTTATGTCACTCACTTATTTTTGGTTATGTCATATTTAGTAATTTGATCAAATATAGTTGTTTAGATATTGTCTTTATGATGTTGACCCAATATCTCCTTTTATTCATTTTTCTCAGTGGAATATTTCTTGTAGTGTACTTTAAATGAATTATATGCAAATATTACCATGAATAAATTTTCCTTTCATTTAGATTTTTTGGTTATATATGTGATTTTTTGAGTGATTTATAATCATGTTGTAATATTTTTTTTATGTATAGGAAATATATTTTGCATTTAAAACAATATGTACATGTTAACAATAGAGCCTAGGGCTAATTATTCATAAACTTCATCTTTTTGTTAAATATCCAATATTTTTTGTGTTGTGTTAAACAATGACATGATTTTTCAGACTTTTACTAAAGGATCACTTTAAAATCTGTTTTAATCTATAATATCCCTGTTAAACTTAGCTATTAACCCACCCCCTCAGTATGAAATCATACTTGTAGAAATTAAATTATGTCTTGATCTACTTTTCTTCAGACATGTCTAGAAGTTCCAGAATCAATTTTTATGATGCTTGCAAATTACACCTTTACAGAAGTATAACCAATCAAAAGAAATGTAAAACTATTGAACTGGTCAATTGGGTCGTTTTAGTAAAACTATTGAACTGGTCAATTGGTCGTTTTAGTAAAACTATTGACCTGGTCAATTGGTCGTTTTAGTAAAACTATTGACCTGGTCAATTGGGTCGTTTTAGTAAAACTATTGAACTGGTCAATTGGTCGTTTTAGTAAAACTATTGAACTGGTCAATTGGTCGTTTTAGTAAAACTATTGAACTGGTCAATTGGTCGTTTTAGTAAAACTATTGACCTGGTCAATTGGTCGTTTTAGTAAAACTATTGACCTGGTCAATTGGTCGTTTTAGTAAAACTATTGACCTGGTCAATTGGTCGTTTTAGTAAAACTATTGAACTGGTCAATTGGTCGTTTTAGTAAAACTATTGACCTGGTCAATTGGTCGTTTTAGTAAAACTATTGAACTGGTCAATTGGTCGTTTTAGTAAAACTATTGAACTGGTCAATTGGTCGTTTTAGATATCCAAACAAAGATATAGGTACCAATTGCTGTAAGTCCAATGTATTCTTGTTTTCTTGGTGACTTTACCTAGGATATCAGACTGATCTTTTATGGTCACAGATATTAAACATTTTATGATTTTCCTATTTTGGAAATGAAAGGAGCGGGGCAAGGTACATAGTCTGGAAAATAGGTGACTGTTACTGTAATTTCACATACTTGTTTGAAATGAAGTACATGTAAAATGAATCAGAATTGGTTTTTTTGGAATTGAAATTGAGCACAACTTAGTTTTTAAAAGGTTTTGAATATTTTGCAACGAAATATTCAATTAAATTTTGTACAGAACAGAAAAAACAATATTTTTACAAGAATTTTCTGGTTTGTTTGACAACAAATTATACAGTTTATCAGAATATTTACTTAGCAGTCTGTTTGGTTTGTTTACATGTAGCTTTAGATGTTTAATGTGTAAAAGTGAATACTTAGTACAAAGAATGAATATAAACTCATTTTAAATCATAATTATTCCCTTTAAAATCATTTGTAAAAATCTTTTCAATATAGATTCAAAAGTTGTTAAACATTTACTTCTTTGTGTATTTACATTCTAACAGCTTCTTTTGTTAATTTGTAAGTAATTTTTGTGGATAACAATACATTTAACATTACACTATAGGTTTATCAGATGTAAGAGAACTATTTAACTCATTTAAAACTTCTATTTCTGTGATGAATGATCAATTCATATGTTTTTTTCAGTCATGTCAATGTTTGATCTTAATGCAGTACTTTGATTTGAATTTCTTTACATATTCTTATATCAATATATATTAAGATAAGAACCACTGACATATTGAACATCAAAGGAACCAACCTGCAGCCTAAAAAAAACAATAAAGACTGCCGGGTTCAAATAAGCATGGGTCCAAGGTCATGGATGTCTTTTCTAGAAGGGGACTTTTCATTATTGAATTACAAAAGTCAAAGACCTCAAATTCTTTACACTTATGTTTTATAAAGGACTATTGACTTTCTTAAGAGGAACTTTTACTTGACAAATGGAGTTGTCCTTGACCTTCAATTATTTAAAGCAAAACAAAAATTTGAAAGACTTATTTTTGGGATACAAATACCAGTGTTTTGATTTTCCATGGAAATCTAGTTAGCTTAAAGAGGTGCTATTCCATAATGATTTTCACCAATTCATTAGGCTCCTTAGAAAAAAAGGGCCATCATCTGGTAAAGGGTTTGACATAAATGTTTACCATTAATAAAAAAAAAGATAAGTTTTCTATCTTAAAAACATTCAAAGGCCTTAATGATATGAGAAGAAAATATTGAAAGCTCTTCCATCCTGAGGCTGGGCCTCAGTGGCCAAGTGCTGGAAGTAGTCACTAGCCGGTCAACACTGAGTTAATGAGTTCCAACCCCTCTCGTGTGGGTGCACTTGACTCCAATCTTAGTTGACTAGGATTGTCAGTTTTCCTTTCTAAGGTTGGTGGTTTTTTCCTGGCACTTTGGCTTCCGCTTCCAAGAAATTAGCCCAAATATGGTGCTTTAAAGTGGCATTAAAACATCAACATCAGTCAATAAAATCCCTAGGCTAGAAGTTATATGATAAGTATACTGCTTCATTTTTGAGATGAAAAACTGGTCTCAATTTGTGTACTAGATCTCCCTGATATACCTACTTTCTTAAATCATTTTATGATTGAAAATATATAAAACATTGCTAATTGCCTCAATAATTATGCAATTAATTAATAAGATTCATTAAATATGTGTAAAAATCATTAATAATGTTTATAAGATGTTGATAATGATATTGTAATTGCTACATGATATATATCATAATTTGGATAATAGTAGACGCTCATAACTGTATAAATTGTCACGTTAATTACCCCATCATAACATACTGTAGGAATTGATTATATCGTCATATTGTTGGGAAGAAAAACATCCCTCTGACGACACAGGTGAAAAGTGGGTGGTGGGGGACGATCGTTAGATTGTTTCAGATTTCTAAATTAAGAACTTGTGGTAATTTTATACTGTAATTTCAATTTGTAAAAAAAAATATTGGAAAAAATCTTGATGAAATGAGACAAAGGTATGACAATTTCTTTTAGTGGGAGGGATTAAAATGAAATATCATGAACTTGATGATATTTAAAGTTGTCAGAATTAAACTTTATATCAGTAAATAAAGATCTTAGGAAACAATAAAATATTAGATGTGATTGAAAAAATGTAAAGTCTAAGATTCCCCCAAAGATTCAATTGATAACTTGTAATAACCTTTTTATCTTTAGATTCTAGCTGTATCAAGAGAGTTGAAAGACTGCACATAGAACTATAGTATTTATATGTATAGAATATAGATGATTTTTAACCTTTAATTAAAAAAAACATAATTATGATTGGTTGTCAAGTTTTCTGAAAAGGTTAATCTTGACATGTTTTAGAAAGACCAAATGAGTTTTTTTTCAAATTTCATCATGTTTAAAGTATTACTACATTGCAAAAAACACAAAAAACAAAAATCATAATTTGAGTCAGAAATTCCCAAGTACATATCATTTTCATATTAGATACAAATTGTATGAAGTCAGATACAGATTTTTGTTAGGCAAAGCGTCTCAGCTGAGTTACCACAAAAAGGCGTCATTCTGGAGTAAAGGGGGTAGTGTAAAGAGGCTTCATTATGCGCCCGGCATAAAGGGTTAGGCAAGATCTGGTAATACTCAGACCTCCATTCATCATCTTTCATGTCTAAAAAAAAAAAAAATTTGAAATTTTGAATCCTTATACAGTAAAATTGAACTGTAGTTTGGTGAATTGTAGCTAAATGTAAATGCGCTTAAACATTGAGTTATAGAATTATATCAAGATATACATATTATCAACCAATTAAGACACGATTTTTGTATGTTGATTTTTTAAAGCCATACTAAAATTGTAATTTATTTATACTAATGAAAGGATTTCTAAGAAGCAGTTATGATAAAAAGATAAGCAGCTTAGTTTTTAAGCCATTTTTTATTCTGAATTACCATGGATATTGGGTCATCGCTTATTGAAGTCGTTCATTTTAATTAAGAAGTATGCCAAAGATGTGCTTCATATTTTCTTTTCCCTGTACTGCTCTTATACTTGACAAACAGTTGCAGAGTTCAACAAATTGATGAATGTATAATTCTATAAGTATATATATCTATAATTAATTGATATTATTTTTAACATATCTTTTATCCGAATGATTGACAGGCGGTTATTATACAACAATCAATTATCATAAATTTTATGAAATTTATTTGCCTCACGACAATACATTTTTAATTACTTCCATATTGATATCTGAATGTTTAAATAAGGATACATTTGTTGACATCCTTAAAATTAGCAATTTAAAGTGTTTATTTGCCACAAATGAAGCATGTTTTCACAGCTCTGTGAGCACCAACAGAGGGGGTCACTTGAGATGATGTTTATCTGATAAATATGAACACATTACAATGCCCAACAGAAATTTGTATCATAGATTCCTTGTATACAAATGTAACTGTAATCAAACGTACATGATTTACTCAATTTCTTTTGTATGGAAATCTAAATAAATATAAAGGTATACATTTCAAGTTTGTATTTTTAAAGAGATGGTGGTTTGCTAAAGTGTTCATTGACATTAACCTGATGAAATGCTTAGAGGTATGATAAGTATATAGTATAAGTTTAAAATCATTTATACAAACAGTAATTTGTACTGTTAGGGGGCAGGGGAGTAAAAAGAAAAACTGTTATATTTTTTTAATATTAGAAAAATTGGAAAGGTACAAAGTCAGGGTAAATTAAGATTTGTTCTGTTTAAATTTTTTTTTTTTTTTAAATGGAAAGGTGTGAAGTGTGTAAATTGTAAATATTCTTAAATCATCAATTGTGATCATTGGTATTGGCAAAAAACCAGCATAGAGAGGTTAATAGCAGTGGAATCATCTGATAAGTATTTAATTATGCGATCAATGTATAACTTATTGGTATGTGATCCATATTGAGAGTAAATTAAGAATATCAGTATATAAGTGATCCATAGTAATTGTCAGGTTTATGTTCGATTGGATCTTGTTAATATCTACAAGCTTAGTTATTATATGATTTTGCACTTATAACTGCAGTTAGTAAATTAATTAGGTGTTTCAATTATGAGAGATTTACACTGGTTGCTCACAGCATTGCATTGTCCAAACGCTCCTAATATTTTGTTGCATTAAAACATAAGAATGTAGGATTAAAGCATAGCTGCAGTACGAAAATTAACATTGACAAGGACCATGGAAAAAATTCATCAAGTTATCTTTTTCTTTCTCTTTCTCTCTCTCTTCCTCTTGAATCTCAAAGTAATCTGTTCCTGCTGAATTACCAACAGAGGTAAAAAAAAAAAATCTATTATCATCAATTCACTTTTTCTGAGAATTTTATCTTCTAACTTTTATATTTAAGGGCAACAGGCTTCATTACCTCCATAAGCATCACAAACTTTTTTTCCATTATAAAAATCAACATAGAAATGTGAAAATATTCCAGGAAAAGTTCTAAAATGTAAAATTCTCTCTAGTTTTAATTAAAGATGGGACAATACTACGAACCCCACTAAAAACCAGGTTTCTGCCTTTTTATTGTTTTCCCCATCTCCTTTTATTCATAACAAATAATTTTCACTGTAAGACTTTTTTAAAATATATTACCAGGTAAATATATAACTTGATAAGATAAAAATCAAAGGCTTAACTTTGTCAAGTTTATCAATGAGGATATTCAGTTGAAATTCTGTAAAATGAGGTTAAAGGTCGAAGGAGATCCATCAAAACCTGTAAAATTCTAAGTTAAAAAATATCTTAATATAGCAATTGAACATAATAAGATGTCATTAATGTCATTTTTCTGCGATGACAAATATGAACCCATTTTATTCTTCCATTCTTTTCACGGTTGGAAAGTTTTCAAAAGGCGCAAGTTCTTTATCCTATGACAATCGATATATAAAGGATATGACTTGTGCGAGTTATCTGATTACAACAAAGTTGTATAAAATTGAGTGAATAAACCTATCTATTACCCTTGGGTTTTATATTATCATAACTTGTTTGTCACTTAATTGAAAACTAAATACACTAAAAATACTACATCATTTATCATATATTTTGTCATTTTTAAAATCTTAAAAGTGACAATATAATTTTTACCGCCTTTTTGCTTTATTGTTAGAAGAAACTGCAAAAAATTGAGGATTTTTACATAACTGCACTTTTTATGCATGATCAATTGATAAGATATTTTGGGAGGAACTAGAGATGTTTTATGGCCATTGGTTGTCTAGCCATAAAGGTAACAAGTAAATAGGGCAAGGATAAGTAGTACTGGTAAAATAAGGCTTCCTGAATCCTATTAATTCAACCAAGATCATACGTCTATTGAAAATGCCACATTTTCTGTCAAGTTTTCAAAATTTCATCAAGTTTTAAAGATCACCTCTTATGTAAAAAAAATATTGCTGCAGCAATGGCTGTTTTGAGTTCTAACAGATTATAAGAATGTCTCTTTTCATTATACCTTCAGTTCTATACAAAATTTACAGTAAAACAATTTGGGGCCTCGTTGGCCCAGTGGTCTAAGTAGTAGCTACTGTAATCACTACCCAGTCAATACAGAGGTTGTGTGTTCAAACCCTGGTCGTGCAGGTGCACTTGACTCCAATCTTAATTGACTAGGATTGTCAGTTTTCCTATCGAAAGGGGGGTGTTTTCCCTGAGCACTCCAGCTTCCTCCACCAATAAAAACTGTCCGCCACGAAATAGCCCAAAAGTGGTTCTTAAATTAGGTGGCGTTAAAACTAAAAAAAATAAAAAATTAGTAAAATATTTTTATATGTCCACACTGCAGTTTTGCTTTGTAAAATGTTTTGCAGCGCCCAATATCTTCATAAAACTTCAACCCAAAATTCCTCCAGTGTTGATACTTATCATATTGAGATATCAGATTATTTTTTTTCACAAGACTTGATGGGGTCAATAATTTGTTTGCAAGACTTGATGGGGTCAATAATTTTTTTTACAGGACTTGATGAGGTCATCTTCAGCATCAGTCTAGAACTTGAAAATTTGTAAGAAAAGCAATAATTACTCAACCTTAAATGTTCGCTCATTTATCACTGAAGAAGTGATATGTCAGCATTTTTATTAAAGTTTTGTGAGAGTGATTTGAAATTCGATCAACTAAGTATTAGTTCTCTCTTTTGAAATGTTTTATGCCCCAAAATTGAGTGTTGGGTACATTTTTCACCCATTATTAGCTCTTTCAAATCATATTTTTCTTTATGCTTTCAATATCAAGTTGATGATTTAGTAATTGAAGAGGTATATTAATGAGTTACAAGGGTTTATGTTATGTTCCAGTTGACATGTCGCTTATGGCACAATTGTGGCCCTAATTCAGAACTTTTGAGTGCCAACATTGAAAATTGGTGAGACTTCTCGGATAGTTCCTGTCACTAACAATCATACCATGTGTCATAATTTTCATGTATAAAGTTAATATTTTTGCTTTATGTTAGGCACCCTTATGTATTCGGAATTGGTATTTTTTTGCTAGCTACTTTAATATCAATTAGTCAAAGGCTTAATGACCGTTTGTTTCTTAGGGATATTCAACACATGAGCCAAAACTGACAGAAATTAAATATTGAAAAACCTCAAATTACATATTAACAGTTGTAATTACATATGTAAGTAGATTTATGTTTTTTTCTTTTAAACTTTTAAGTTTTTTATAGCAGTCTAATGTACTTCATCTTTTCATAGTACTTAAATTTTGTTATACAAGGTTTTCTGGTTTAACGCATTGAAACTGACTTTGTAAAGAATGCTTAAGACATCCTTCTTCGTAATCGCTTTGATAGGCTGCCAAAATCTTAATATAATTCAAAATTATGATGTTCTCGTTGTAAATTTTGCATAAAACATTCAATAAACTGAGAATATTTATAATAGTTTTATCAAATTTTCACCTGGTAACATTCCATTAACTAAGATGAATAGCAGTCATCCTTGATATTATAGTAAAATCATTTTACAATTTATATATAATTATGTACAAAAATGTAATTAAATGTCGTGAAACATGATACATGTAACTTGTATGCTTTTATATTTTTTGTCAAAATCTAATTCTTTAAGTAAGTTTAAGTTTTTTTTAATTGCCTTTCTGAGCAGATAGTTACTGTTGAATGCATTGAGGTGAGAAGGGGATAGAGACTGCACTATTATATAGCCCATTAAATCTCATTCAACTGCTTAACTGCCAACCAACTCATTTTTGCCTGCAATATATTTTCGTTAACTCTTTCTAGATGAAAAAAAAAGTCAGCAACATGCAAAACTTGGATAATATCTGATATGAAAACTTTAGCATAGTAATAGATTGATTGATTGATTGTTGGTTGTTTAACGTCCAGTGGACAATGTTAGAGAAAATCTTGTAAAATATATTTCCAGGCTACCCCCTAGAAAGAGCTGAACATGAAAAAAGTATACAGGACAATAAGTTGCTCTACAGCTTGGATGGAGAGTCGTCTCATTGGCACTCATACCATATCTTCTTATATCTAGTTTAATTTTCCATGGAGTAAGAATAATTTGTAGAAGCAAATATAATGAAATAACTAAAAATATGGTACTTTTTACCTTGACAATGCAAATTTTTATTGAATCATTGTGAAATATTCAAATATTGTATGTTTTAAAAAATTCTTGAATAGTAGCTACTCTAATAAAACAGTAAATAAACAAAATATTGTCATTTTGTTCACCTTCTCCCTTGTTTCAGCAGGTAAAACATCTGCCAGCCTCACCTGGTGTCTTTGTTTAATGTTAGGCCATCTGATTTAATACAAATAGTCTTATAATTGACGAGTGAACTGGGGTCATCTTACGGCAAATGTCAAAAGAGATTTTATAGAAAAAATATAAATCATATTGTTGTCTGTAAAACTATCCACGTAAATTGTTTGCTTTTTGGCTATCAATACTTGGTATTTATATTGTCAAAATAAATTGAAATCTCCCAAACAGGTGACAAGTTTACTTGAATAAATATTTTGTGTTTAAATATTGGCGGTCAGTGTCGCGCTTCTTCAACATTTTGTTTAATTTCTGTTTCATTATACATTATATGATTTATTATTTTCTCAGTAAGGTACTAGATATATTTTTCCTTTGAAGGCAAAGTAAGAAAGACATGTTATATTTTAGGCTTTTAGTAAAACATTTGATGAACTTTTTATATAATTTTTTTGTTTATATTTTGTCAATATTCATAATACTGTGGATTCATTAATACTTGTTGTATACTAATTTTCGTGGCTTTCGTTGGTACAGGTGAACCACGAATTTCAATGTTCAACGAATTGCATATTTTTTGTAGGCTTTATTTGCACTCAGCCTCTGAGATTGGCAAAACTGCAATATTGAATAGCCAAGAAAATTTATACCTACAAAAATAAATGAATCTTCAGTATAGGATGTCCCTTGGTGTCCTTATTTTACCTTGGTGACTTGGTCCCATCTTAATTAATGAAGTCATTTACCAAAGTTCAGGTATTTAGATAGATCTCCCAGAAATGACTTGTAATACCTAGCAGATTGCAGATGGTGGCAGTGGCATTGTCCAAGAAAATTTGTGGGAATTCTTTTTTAAAATCATGGCAACCATAAAAAAATTCTTTGACACCTATAATAGAATCTGAAATAAAAAGTTTGGACACATTTGAAAAAAATTTAAGGTCTACATGATTCTTCCAGTATGTAAAAAATGTGTATTTGATGTTTAATGATAAAAGAGATAAAGGAAAGAAAGGAAATCTGATCACTGTTCTATTTCGTGAACATGAAATAAATTGTTGCAGTATCAATTACTTAGAAGATCTATTTATTATATAATGATTTCTTGCAAGTGGGTATAATTATAGTATCTTTAACAGTTACCGACAATCAAGATGAACCCTTGGTGCACAACGTTTTTTGTGTGCAACAGCTATGCTCTTAACAAGCTAGACAAGATATCTTTACACTGATATGTATTATTTGTGGTATTTAGATGTAACTATTAATGATTGCCAAGGTCGTCTGAGGTGATGGTTGTTTATTGTGAAATATTTTTTATCAGACAAATTATCTATGTTTTCTGTTTTCTTTCTCATTTTTCATTGAGAAAATAATTGAGTTGTGAGGTGTTGCCAAGTTCTAAAAATAATTGTTGCCGTTAGTAACTGTGTTACTCTGTTAAAGGTCATGGACATTGTAACTTTGACCTTTCTGTTTGTATTAATTTTGTTATCCATTTGAATTTTGTAAACAGTCCACTTTACACTTGCATATTATTTTATGAATGGTTAACTTTATCTTTGACTTTATGGTTTGTTTTGTTCTAAATTTTTGATATTTTAATTTTTTTTTCAAAACACTGCCACATATAGGGAAAATGATTTGGGTACCTAATTATGCAAATTGACATGAGTGTATATGACATATTTTACTTTTTAGCTAGGATAAGTTTTGAATCTTATTTGTACTCATGTACACCCCTCGCAGGAAGATATTGCCAAGTTATTGCCCTTCATTGGCACTTGTTGTATACATCAGGAAGTTCTCTCCATAAGATATTGTAGAGTTATTGCCCTTGTTTACCTGTGTTATATACATCAGAAATTGTAATAGTAACTTTAATCTGGTTCTTTTTGTTATTTCAGACTACCAACCATGTAACCATATAAATATAAACCAGTACAATTAGAAAGGGAAATCCAGTTTTGACATTTATACCATTTATCTGCCTACTATATATACCAATGTTTGACGTCTACCCAATGTACCTGTGTGATCCACAGAAAAAAGGACCACCATGAATGAGATGGAAAGACATATTCAACAAACAATAGATAGACTTAGTTGTATTAAACAGGTATCAAATATATAAAATATTACTATCACAAGTTTAGGGACTGCTACTGTGGGTTCATTAATATTTGTTGAACACCAAGTTTTGTGGGTACAGTGGAACCACGAATTTAAATGATCATTGAATTACAAGTTTTCTAAAGGAATGTATGCAGACTTTGCTAAAATAACGAAATAAAATATCCATGAAAATGCTAGTTTTCCCCAATCCACAAAAATTGGTACCCTTGAAAATAAATGAATCCACAGTATACAGGATATTATCTGAGAGATTTGATAATGGCACATTTATGAAGTCTCCAAAAAAGAATAGTTATGCAAGTTTCCAAATTGTTAAACAGAAGTCATCTATCTGTAACATTGTTGTAACTTTTCTGTTGAACCACCCAAGCAATAAGATTGATTGGTGTTTGTTCAACACCACCTTAGCACAACAGACCTATCTCAGTGCTGGCTTTAATTGACATAAATTGATATAAACAAAATAGAAGCAATACATATAATCTTCACCCTAACCATTTTGAGAGTGTCTAAATTATTTATTTAAAGACACAGCTTGCTGTTCGGTGTGAGCCAAGGCTCCATGTTGAAGACTGTACTTTGACCTATAATGGTTTACTTTCACAAATTATGCCTTGGATGGAGAGTTGTCTCATTGGCACTCATACCACATCTTCTTATACACACGTATCTACTATCTTTTAAATTTTTAATTAAACAACACTATCCTCAAATTTTTAATTAAAAGACACTATTCTCTAAAAAAAAGATATTTAAGTAATCTACCACCATAACCACCAACCAACATGGCTATTGTTACTATAAATAGACGATACATGATAGCATCATCTGTCTGTCATTACTAATGAACTAACTGAATTCTAGGAACATATGGCTACTCCTTATATATTTCTTGTTAAATGATAATCTCATTTTGTTTACATCAAGAGATATCAATTAATGTTTTGTAGATCTTGGAGTTGAGTAATTATCTTCAATACTATATAAATAGGGTTCAACGACCTTCGTAAACAAATCATTGTAAACAGCTTGTTATTGGTGAATATTTCCACAATTAATTTATTTCTTAATGTTCTAGTAAATTGTTGATGGTTTTATATGAAAAGTATTTTGATTGACAAAAACCATTGTGATTTATGATTTTAATGAAAATCAAGTTTGTTAAATTTGAATTGACAATGACTGCAGGACACATTATTGAAATATTTGAAAATGGTAACAGATTTTGTAAAAAATGGACTCCATGACAAGCCAATGTTGGAGTGAAAAAGTACATGCAATTGTCATAATAAAGCTCCACTAAGGTCCTCATTCCCCTAATTTCACCTCTTTTTGAAATTGTTGAATATATATATATGGAATAAGTTTTCATCCTGATTGATATGACAAATTTTGAAATATAAATGACTTGAATATATATATTAAGAATTAAAGTAACTTAACCCTCTGTCCACACAATTTTCATATATCATCTAAATTCCGATATTGTTTGGCAATGTTCAAATGCAAAAGTTTTATAACTTGTTTACACTGACACCCTATTGGAATGCATTTCAATGCAACAAATAGAAATTCATAATTTTCAATTACTCAATTTCTATGATCTTTCTATTATTAGCAGATAAGATAAGCAGCATACAAAACGTATATGACTGCTAGCATTCCTTTGCCTTAAAACTAATCTGTTGGATAATTTTATATATGCCTTTGAAGTATAAATCTCTTTTAATTAATTCTTAGTGTGATGATATGTGCTCTTAAAAGAGTCTTTATTTCAAATATTTCAAATATGTGGAGGTGTGCTCGACTCCAATCTTAATTAACAAGGGTAATATTTCTCTCTGTGCACTTTGGCTTCCTTCGACAATAAAAACTGACCGCCAGGAGAGAGCTAATAGTGCTGACAGTGGTGTTAAATACCAATCAATCAATCAAATATATATGTCATTTGTGTCCTCTCCGTCTCCTATTCAGAAATCTTTTTTAAGTCAAGAATATGCCTTAATTTTACTCAAAGTCATGGAACGACCATGATTCCCTATAGATGTTATGATGGTGACCCCAATTACAATCTTACATGACCTTCACTGTGTGGTTTCCTATGAGATCTGTGACCTATTGCTGTCAACCATCCTGCTGTTACTAATACTGGAAAATAAGACAAATGAAATGAATAGTTAGGGAAATAGTTGATTAATGCAAAAGCTGGGACAAATGCTTCATTTAAGATTGCTTTAAAGAATATTGACAACTGCCACTTTAAAAAAAGATAATCAAAATTTAGTGAAAAAAACTTAATGAGAACATTTGAAAATTGACTAAATGGTCATCTTTTAGGTAAAGAAAAAAAACCACTTGGAATCTTCTTTAAAGAAATAATGTTTATTTTATAAAACTCTAATCAACACGGTGTCATTATAAAGCATCATTTCATAAACTTTTGACAAAAAATTCAATTTGAAATTGCAACTAAATTTGGATAGAAGTAATGCACTTTAACCTATGTGTGTACTTTATTTTTAGTAAATTTTAATTTTTGTTCTCATTCTAAGCCATTGATGACACATAGTCTACTATATATGTCAGGCATATTATTGTACAAAACACTTTCTTAGTCTCAATTTCAAATTGGCATTAATTGCTTTAAATTTGAAAAACATTGCTGGCCACACCCTTCATGTTTCTTTGTTTTTTTAAAAGCATAATTAATTCCAAATCTCTGACTAAATGTTTCCTGATAAACAAGTACAAAGAAATATATATCACTGACATATTTTCATAATAATCTTTTGATATGAAATTACCAATAACAGCTTGCAGTAGGAAAAAACTGCATTTTCTTTGCATCTGCAAGATAAGATAATTTTAATTCCTTACAAAATGCTGTTAAATCCATCAAAAACCATTAATTTATGGTGCATATCTGTTTGCCAAACTAAATTAGATTTAACTTCTGGCTTCAGGCAAAGATAAAAATATACTACCGGTAAAT
This sequence comes from Mytilus edulis, assembly GCF_963676685.1. NCBI lineage: Eukaryota > Metazoa > Mollusca > Bivalvia > Mytilida > Mytilidae > Mytilus > Mytilus edulis. The sequence continues at coordinate 38,359,338 of NC_092352.1, read as the reverse complement.
AAAAAATCCTATTGTTTATGAAGTATAAGAAAAGATTTTTGCCAATTAGGTTTTTTTAAATATTGTTGTGTGCACTTTTTACGTGAAGAATGAATTTTGTCTTCACAAAGCATGAACTAGATCATTAGATGGAAATGATATCATTTACAATGTAAAATATTTGTGGAAAGGTTTGTTTAAAGTTATAATGATTAAACACATCTGGAAACAATCTTGTTCATTTTGGCTAACAAATTAATGAAGTAGTCTACATGAGTTACTCCCCTTTATATAATTCTGATCTGAAAAGGAAAAAAATGTCAATTTAATTAATCAATTTAATCTGTCATTGAGAAATCTAATACACTGTTTTAAAATTGAAAAAATGTAATCAATTTCAAACGATTATTTTAATACAATTTAACATTGAAAAACGTCATGCTAGAAAAAGAAAAAACGGTCAATACATAAATTATTAAAAGAAAAGGTAACATATTAGTACATTTAGTACTACTTAATAAATCAGAAAGTTGAGACAACTTATTTAGTAGCAGCAGTAATAATCATTTAAAACATGTAAAACAGAAGACATTTTTGGAGGTATTTGATCACCTAGTCTAGTACATGTGTTAATTTTTATAAAAGTTCTCCAACTGTTTGTATCTGCTTAAAGAATGATTTATTTACACTATTTAGTTGTTAGAACAGAAAATATTTGCACTGCATGTCTGTCTGTCTGTTTAGTATTGTTATAAGTCATCAAGTTAATACTGAGATGAATTTGTTGAAATATTGACCCTCCTAATTACACACTTACGTCTTAACAGGCAGTTAGGTAAATATTAAGGTAGGTTTTTAACACCTGAGCGTGAGGAGATACTACACTTTATAAAACGTAACTATTTTCTTAGTTTACCTATCTGTAATCGCTTTCTCATAACAATTTAACTGTGGAATATCAATTACCAATAATCTACCGCTTCCTGGCATTCTCCAGAAATCGGGTTCTGTGGTAGAATTGTTTTTGTATAAATATATCACAGATAATATCAACTTATGAAGAAGTTAAGAGAATTAACAGGAATGGTCTGTTTTTGTTGTAGTACATCAATCACGCTTCATTAATTGTATTCTCAATGCTGTAGACTTTGACAGCAATAGCCATTTATTTGCTACTAGGAGGATGTCAAAAGTTCAATATACAATAATATAGTTCTGCCAATGAGTGCTGGTCAAATAGCTGTAAGGGTGAGAAAGTACAGGTAAAAACATTGGGCTACTGAAATGGATATTCAATGGCTGAATTACAGAGTCATCCTGTTATTATTTCTATTGATTGTATTGTTTGGGTGGTTTTTTTGCAATTTGTATTAAAAGTGTGGCTAGATTTGATTGAGCTGCATAAGTTAATGAAATCTTCAGAGAATCATTTGATTTAGCTCCATTTGTAATGACTTATCTTTCTTATAAACTTCATTGTTTGATTGATTGATTTTAATTGAGATTAATGCCACTTTCTGCACTTTTTGCTGTATCTGGGCTACACATTTATAGGGAGGGGAAGCTGGAGAAAAACACATACCTTTAGAAGGGAGACTACTCAGACCTCAATCAAGATTGGAGTATAATGAATCTGCCATGGTCAAGGTTTCAAATTTACAAACTAAGAGCTGACTGATAAGATACAGTAGGCAAACTGTTTAGACAACTCTTCCACCAAGGCCCTTACTGTTAAGTTAAGATATCTTTTGTTTTTGTGTTGCTGGGTTGCTGTCTCATTCACTTGTACCCAAGTCACCTTTTATTCCGATTAGAATTTCGTTTAAGTCTAGATTCATTCAGAAGACATTGATAAAATTTAGAAAGAAATCAACGTTAAAAAAGCCTCTCAATTTCAGCAATTTTACACCCTGAAAAAAAGGTGTCTGATACTATTGCAAAACATACGCTCTTTTTGAATTTTAAAATCTCCAAAGGAATGTTATGCTAAGTCTAGTGATAGTAAGGGGCATTATGTTTTCTCTAGTCTATACACCCGTCTGTTGTTAAATCTGTCAAGGTTTATGCTGTTTATTAAACAAGGAAATGTGATATTGCGAGTGGTACATGGTGTCCTATGGACACATATTCTTTTTCTAGTTGAATGAGTTAATCTTTTGCTATAATGTATAAATGACTTAAATTGTATATTTTCTATTTCAGCATTTGTCTTCCCCTACAGGGTTTCAGAACGCAGCACGTGAGCTACTTGAGTGGTGCTCCGACTTAAGAGCTTTCCAGCCTCCATTTGAAGGCAGTCTCATTAGCTGTTTAACAGTAAGTTATTTTGTGACAATTTCATTGTGTAGATATAGTGCTTAATTATATTACTTATTTCTATATCCTCCTTTTCATACCCCCACTTTTTGGGGGTATATTGTTTAAATCTGTCTGTCCCATGAATATTTTTCGTACCATCTTTCTGAGGGTATCATCATTGAGCAGTAGCTCACAGTTTCGCTGGTTTATTTTGCTTTAGATATATTTGTGATGTACCCCAGTAGTCTTCATCTGGCAATAACTTTTTACCAGATTGAAGAAAAATCTGTTTCATACTAAAATTCAAGAATGGGTCAAGTTTATCCACTTACAAAAGTATCAGAAGTCGGTAATCAAAGAATAGAAATAAAATTAAAGCTACTGGGTAGTTCAAAACTAATCAATTTTAATAAGGTTACACGAAAAACTTTGAAATTTGAATATGAATCATTTGTGAAAAACAAGTCTTGCTCAAAAGTGCAAAATTTTATGTTTTCCTATTTGTTAGTGTGAAAGAAAATATACAATTAAAGAACTTTTATTTATCAAATTTCACATTGCGGTATCATTATTTGAAATTAAAGTTAATTTTCTATTCACAGTTTTAGTCGTAATTTACCATGAATGTATCATATACCATGTATACTGACTATGTAATTGTATATGTAGCCATAAACCGTGTACACATCTTAACAGATTCTTAACAAAGCAAATATTTTCTGTAACGGTTTACAAAAAGAAAGAAAATTGAAGTTAAAATGTTCTGTCACCCTTCAATATTTTATCTTGTATTAAGTTAAGTGTAAAAAGGCATTTAAATCATGATGTAAGAGGGAGTCGCAACGGGATATCATGTAATACAATAAATATTCACAATCGTAGAAAGATTTTTTTTAATGCGTTCTTAAATGACAAAAGGGTATATAGATTTCTAAATCTAATATAGTTAAATTGTCTATTTCTCGCTTTGAAAAAAAAAGCGACACGATTCCGACAAATTGTTCTCAGCAGCCCCTCGTTTGAAACCCTCTCAAGATCAGTGATAATCAAACAATGCTTAAAAGATAAGTCATTTTAAGGTAGATTTAAACCTAATGATAACTCTTCATGTATTTTAAACTTGAAAGTCTCCAACGTGCAAAATGAATCAAAAGGTGTTACATCGCACTTTTTACCTATTGACGTAAATTACTTGAATGTTCTCGTCATGATTCTCTAATAATCAAAAGTTTAATAGATTTATTGGGGATGTGTTGCTTGTAATGGAAGGAATTTATAGAACACACCTATTACAAATCTCTATTTACCTGTGACAAATAACGATTTTCTTGTTCATTACATAACTCTTTACATCACCTGCGGAGATTTTTTTTGTTACATCTCTGCAACAGTTATTGGAAAGTGAAGCAATTAATTTGAAGTCATAGACTGATAATGATCTAGCATCCGCCATTTTCTTTTACCCAAGCTCCACTGGAGGGGCAAAGCTGTTTACCAATTCCTGCCAGTATTCTTTCTTCTGTCTGTCTATCTACATCTAAAGTTTCTATTTTATTTTTCTCAGCAACTAAAGATTGTTGATACTTTATATTTTAAAAATTTTAATCTGGATAAGCTGTTTCGTTTGACAGGTTTCTGATCCCTTCTCCATCTTCTTCCTGTTTGCTTCAAAATACAAATAAAAAGAAGATATGGGGTATTCCCCCAATGAGACAGCAACCTGATGACACACAAAAACCAGCAAAAAATGTTAAAATGACAATATATGGTGATAATCATGCCAAGTGTGTTCTATCTATCTTCATTGAATATAATTGCCAGTTTTCCTACTGAAAGCCAGGGATTCTCTGAAAACTCCAATAATCTTCCACAACTCTACTTATAAGAACTGGCTGCCAAAATATAGCAAAAAGTGGTGTTAAACAACAAGAATCAATCAATCTAAATTCCTTATAAAGTAGAAAAGATGTTAAATAATTGGAAAGTGGTTGTTTAAATTAAGACTTCTTGACAATGCAGATTGCATAAGACTTTTCCCCGGAAATTTTGCAGATGCTTTATTATAAATATTTGCAGTGATAATTTAGCAATCCTGCCCTGTTAAGTTAGTTATGGCTAAAAAAAATTGTCTATGGAAATTCCCTAATGAGGAGAGATGATCCGCATTAATAGGTACTATATCTTGTTTCAGTAATAAATGACAATTTTAAAAATAATTAATTTAATATCTTTAATTAACGATGACAAGTAATTAAAATATTTAAAACAAAAATTATACCAGTTATTACCAGAAATTCTGTCACAAAAACACTTCATATGAAAAAAACATTACTTTATTATTAAATCCAATATTGTTTCTAACGTTTCACCTTCAAATATTGATAGGTTTTGTCATCGTTTAGGATATTTCTGTATGAAATATTAATCAAAACATTCTGCCTTCTAACTGAACAAAAATCAATTTCTCTATGTTTGTTGAGCTCTGTCAAATAACTATCTGAAGTGTTGGATAATTGTGCTCAATTATATTATCTGCCTCATTTGGTTCAAATGTCTGATTATACAGGAACTTCTTTATGTAATTATATTATATAATAGATTTGTGATGTTTAGGAACAATCTCAAATGTTTCCTTTATGAAATTTAAAAGGACAAATGATGGTAAAGGGATTGCGACTAAATTATGTTATTTTCATTAAGACTATAACCTATTATGAGCCAAGCCTTATATTTGAAAAATCTGGGCAAGTTCTATTAATAGCGGAGTAGGAGTATCATCTAAAACAGAATAATTAATTCTGTTCTTTAAATGTCATTTGTCAATTTGGTGAAATTAACATTCAATTCTATCTATCACTGGCATTATCTCAAAGAACCTGATCAATATCATTCTTACGCTTAATTTCATGTAAGATCAGAGAATAATTTTAATTCTGAGGGCAAATAAGAATGTAAAAGGTTGCAAAGTGTGTTAATGTCATAGTTATATAGACATTGAGTCACACAAATGTCTGGTCATTTAGGTTTTTTTATATGTTCAACAGCTTGCATATTTGATCCATTTATTCTTATATTTCTCATAAAAGAATTACTATTAAACATGAAATTACCCATCAGTCTAACTGAGCTTGACATATTTTAAAATAGGGTCAAGGTTTTTTTTTGCTTGATTGCTGCTTTAACTAGCCTTCTTTTTGCCATTTTCACTATAATGAAGAAAATTGGTACCAGAGAGAAGATAGGGAGGGCGACTATTTAAAACAGAACAACACTATCTAGAACAATATAACGCTATTTAGAACAGAATAACATCTTTAGAATAGATCAACACCATTTGGAACAGAACAACAATATTTAGAACAGAACAACATTGTGTAGAATGGGGCAACACTATTTAGAATAGGACAACATTATTTTGGACAGAACAACACTTTTTATAATGGGACAATTCTATTTAGAATAGAACATCACTATTAAGAACAGAACAATACTATTTAGAATAGAACAACACTATTTAGAACAGAACAATACTATTTAGAATAAAACACATCACTTTTTAGAACAAAATAACACTTTTTAGTACAGAACATCACTATTTAGAGAAGCACAACACTATTTAGAATAGAACAACATTATTTAGAATAGAACAACACTATTTAGAACAGAACAACACTATTAAGAATAGAACAATACTATTTAGAATAGAACAACACTATTCAGAACAGAACAACACTATTCAGAACAGAACAACACTATTCAGAACAGAACAACACTATTTAGAATAGAACAACACTATTCAGAACAGAACAACACTATTTAGAATAGAACAACACTATTCAGAACAGAATAACACTATTTAGAATAGAACAACACTATTCAGAACAGAATAACACTATTTAGAATGGGACAGCACTATTTTAAAAAAGACAATAGATATAAGATGATGTGGTATGAGTGCCAATGAGACAACTCTCCATCCAAGTCACATTTTATAAAAGTAAACCATTATAGGTCAAAGTATGGGCTTCAACACAGAGCCTTGGCTCACACCAAACAGCAAGCTATAAAGGGCCCCCAAAAATTACTAGTGTAAAACCATTCAAAAAGGAAAACCAACGGTCTAATCTATATAAATACACATTCCAGTACAAATGCACCAACTGTATGCCCACACATATAATCTAGCATAAAACTTGTTAACAATAAATTAACAGGCTTATTTGTATCTTAATCAAAAAAATAAATGTAAGGATATACTTGTTAAAACATACAAATAACACAATTCTGTTGACACCTGTCATGTTATAAAGGTGATTCTTAACATTTTGTAATGACACGATTATAACATAATTATTATGTAATTAAGACAGAACAAGGTCAAAGTTGACACTTCATTAGAATTTACATACATTTTACATTTATTTCAGTCAGAAAGCTATAAAATTTGTCATAAATTTAACAAATTGAAACAAACATGCAGTTACTTATCTTGATTGCCTAGAATTATCTGATGGCCTGATAATTAGGTAATAAAATACTATGTGAACTATGGTAAAAAGTTAGCAAAGTTTATAATTAAAGAATTAGCTTTCATAAAAAAATGCATACAGTCCAAATTTCCATCTACCAGATATAAATCCTGTTAACTTTTTAAACTGGTTTTTGTCACGCCTGCAACTTTAGTTGCTGAAAGCTTGATATAGGGATAATGATCCAGCGGCGACGGTGTTAGCTCACTTCTTAAAAGCTTTATATTTTAGAAAGTGAAAGACCTGGATGCTTCATACTTTGTATATAGATGCCTCATGTTATGAAGTTTCTGTCAGTCACATGTCCAATGTCTTTGACCTCATTTTCATGGTTCAGTGACTACTTGAAAAAAAAGTTAAGATTTTTTGTAATGTTCAATTCTCTCTTATTTTAAGTAATAAGATAACTATATTTGGTATGTGCGTACCTTGCAAGGTCGTCATGCCTGTCAGACAGTTTTCACTTGACCTTGACCTCATTTCATGGATCAGTGAATAGGGTTAAGTTTTGGTGGTCAAGTCCATAACTCAGATACTATAAGCAATAGGTCTTGTCTATTTGGTGTATGGATGGACTGTAAGGTGTACATGTCCAACTGGCAGGAGTCATCTGACCTTGACCTCATTTTCATGGTTCAGTGGTCAAAGTTAAGTTTTTGAGTTTTGGTCTTTTTTCTAATTCTATATGCAATAGGTCAACTATATTTGGTGTATGGAAATATTTTATGATCTAAACTCAGTTGCGCAAGTTTTATTTGACCATGACCTCCTTTTCACAGTTCATTGCTCAGTGTTAAGTTTTTTGTGTTTTGGTCTGTTTTTCTTAATCTATAAGCAATAGGTCAACTATATGTGTTGTATGGAAGAATTGTTAGCTGTACATGTCTGCCTGGCATTGTTCATCTGACCTTGACCTCATTTTCATATGGTTCATTGGTCAATGTTTAGTTTTCTTGGTTAATGTTAAGTTTATGTGACAGTTGTAATAAAGCTTTATATTTAGGACTATCTACATAATATCAATGATTAGTAAAGAAGGCGAGACATTGCAGCATGAGCACTCTTGTTGGTATAAAGAAAGAGGATTTCCTGTGTTATCTAACAGTGCAAAAAAAATGTTCTGTTCCATTGAGTAAGATCATGACTTTTCTCTACATTTTCTTAAAAAATTACCAAAATGTAGCTATTTATGTTAATAAATTTTTTTTTCAAATAAATAGATTAAAAAGGAAAAAAAATAATGATAATTGAAAATTTTATTTTCTTTAACATGCTATTAAACTGGACAATAGGTAAATCCTTTGTTCAATATAAATTTCTAAGAGAGTTATTTCCCCTGATTAACACAAAAAATAAAAAAATGGTAGGACAAGTCTGACCCTATCCAACATACCATATTTTTCCAGTCTAAAATTCGTACTTTTCATACTGATGGAACATCTTTACAAGAACACTGCCTATTATCTTATTGTTCTTTATATGAAAAAAAACATTTTAAAATAGGTGTTAGGCATAAAACAATCAATCAATCTAATTTTGAGTTAAAGTCTTCTTTTTTATTCATCCTGTCTGATCTAGTTGACATGTACCCACTGTTCGCATCTAATATTTCATCTGTATCTAAATAACACGAAAATAGAGAGGTTTATATTCTTTTTTAACTTGTAATTGAAATATTAGTGATGATCACCTTTCTGCCTGTTTTACCTTTTAACTGATATGTTATTGTCTTGACTTTTACCTGAGAATCACTTAATCATAAAATTCAGGTCATCAAGGGACCACATGATCACTCTAGAACTTCACTGATGTGTGCTGAAGTATGACCTTTAACCTTACAATGAAAACCAATGTTCATCTTGCAGGTGGTGAAATTATACTTTATGTAATAGGTTATTCAGTTTAAAAGATATATGTTCTAAATTCTTAAGATGTTTTCATTGAGATTTTCACAGGAAATTTTACAGACTTTTGTCTGCTCTGAAAAATATAAAATTTGATTGACAGTTTTGGTTCAAAAAAAGTTTTTTTAATGACATTCGATAGGTTTTGAGTAATATACACCAGCAGGATTAAGCCTGGTAAAGCTAGTTTACATTGTTGCATAATTTCTTTAAAACTTTTATTTGTGAAACGTTTTCATTTTTTTTAAATGTATGTATAACAAGATAAAAATTTTGCTGACTTCTTGTAAGAGTTGTCTTTCTTTGATAATAAAAACTTTGTTTAAACTTTTTATTAAAGTTATCTTTCTTACACCACAATTTTGATAATTGGACCCCAAAAGAAAAATATGATTATTTTAAATGTAATAATTGGAAGTTTTCAAACTAATTTGTAATCAATTCTATTGATTTAAACTAAAAGAAAATGAAAAATAAAATTTGGATTGACTACTGTCTCTAAATTATTCATGTAATACTGTGAAAAGATTAAGTTATAGAAATTGATAAAGAAACTATTAGAATTATTTTTAAGTAGAACTCAATACATCAATTTTTTATCTAGATTATCAAAAATATAATCATTTATTAGCATCTTCAAGCTTTCAAAGGTAGGTAATCGATCTATAACCTTTACACTCCAATCGGATTATGGAAAGAAATTAAAATCATGTTCTTTTTAATACCTATACTTATCTGCATTTTAAGTAAACTTTGTCTAATAACAGTGCCTTAAATGAATTGTAAAGAAATTGAAATCTCATGAATTAGGACATATTTTAATTAGTTTCTAAATTTGGTTTTTACCGCTAATACTAACACCTCATTTATATGATCGTAACTTTCTGGTGCATTGTGTGAATTACATTGAGAGCGTGATGTATATATTTTCCAAAAGATTTTGTAACAAAGAGTTATCAAAACTTTCTACATTACGACAAGTTCTCAAATTTAAATTGAAACACAAAAAAAAACCAGTCCAAAGTTTAAATCTATTGAATTCTTGACTACTTAGAGAATTTGTAAGGATGAAGTAACGTATTGATTAGCATATTAAACTTTTCAAAATGAAAAAATTTAATACTTAAATTTATTGTTGGCTTCACTTGATTTTGTCCCTATACAATAAACTGTGTATCTGATCTGTGAAATTTTTAATGTTGTTAAAGTTGGGTTGATATTGATCCAGTGAATGTAAACATTTTATATTACTGTAAGATGCTATTTTAGATAATAAAAAATATATATATGTATAGAGAAAAAGTGCATAATATAGGTTGGCGCAAATACAAATATGAAATTATGTCACTAGCATAAGACTGTCACTAGCATATGACTGTCACATGTGTATGACAAGATAGAATCATTGATACCAGTAACCCAGTTAGACGCTGAATGTTTTTTCTTCTGATTAGCATCTCTTACATATAGAAATTAATCAGAAACATCAATATAAGCATCTAACTTTTTCAAATAATTAATAGACATGAAACAACAGAGAATCTAATCAATGTTGAGGGTTTGACTGCTACATTTAGATGAAGAACAGCAATAAAAGTACTGTTCTTTTTCTTTTTGGTTTTTCGCGTAATATTCATCACAATTGTGTGTTACACCTTATCATTTCTTTTCTAACTTATAGGATATACTAAGTAGTAATTATGGTCTTTAGACTAGTATCCACCAGAGACATATAATATGTATTATGTTTCTGTATCTACCAAGACAGCAGAACAATGATTTGTAAATATCAAATTAAAAGGGACCTAACTCATCAGACACAATTTAAAGTTATAAAGAGCAACCATGAATATTTGTAAGGGCAATCCTTCTTAATATTGTAATCATTGATTTGGCCAGGGGACTTAATTTAAGGGCATAGCATGACTGTGGTTAAAAGTCTTTTCGTATCAATTAATACTTCAAATCTTTAGTTTTACATTTTTGTTGCATTATACAAAGAGTCAATACATCTTATAACATTTTGCACAACCTTGTATCATTTTTATTATTTTATTTTTGGCAGTTTCTTTGATGATCATGGGGTTGGCAGACAGTTTGTTTGTTTAAATTATAACAAATGTAGAAACAGTATTTGGAGATAAATAGATCTTGACAGTTTAACTTGATAGATGGTAAATTATGAAGTCACTGTCTGCAATGAAGATTCTTATTTTCTGTATTATTGCCAACCAAAATATTTAGAGAATCTTTCTGATTTAATTTTATGAAGTGATTATCAAGGGGCATAACTCTTTGATAATCCATTTTATTGTAAGTTGATTAACTTCACAAAACTTTTTGAAACTGATATGATTTATAAATTGTATAAATTTTTTTATGCCCTGCCTACCATAGTACAGGGCGGGACATTGTTTTCAGAACAAGTGTCCCTCCATCCATTCAGGTTCATGTTTTAGTGAAAAGTAGTTTTCCACTGAGTTCTACCGAAAATGCATGAAGTAATTGCCCCTTAAAGTGATGCAAACAATAATCAATTACCGTAGTCAATTGATTGATTATGGTTTAATATCACCTATTTGACAACTTTTAATTAGTTTTTTGCCAACAAATTTACCATTTATGGTTTGTTCTTACATGTAAAAAACCATCATTTTTAGAAACCAACTTTTTTACAACTTTGAAATGTTTTTGCAACAGTCATTCTACATAGAAGGGTGTTATTTTATTAAAAGTATGACTTTTTAATTGCAGTCATGTAGACTTCCGCATAAAGCAAAAAATATAAGCTGATGAAACTATCCAATAACGTAATCTTAAAACAGACATGTTCATGTTCATGTTAATTTTTTTTCTGCTAATAATGATATCATTTTGACATTAAATGTTATTTTTGACAATAATGTACTCTTCAATCAAGATTTCTGCTTAGTTTCATAAATACATATAATTCCCATACTACATAACCTTTACTTCACAACAACGAAGCTAATATGCCTTTTATGTAAAATAAATATTTCTTTTGTAAATCCCTAGCGACAAATGTGAATTTATATCACAGAAAATAGTCCGAATGATGATGAATGATGGGAGCATTTTGTAAAGATTACCATGTATACTCAAGAGGTATTAAACATATATAGGATCAATGGTAAAACATTGCGTTATAACTGATCTTATGGTGTATATCATAAACTGGTCGTCATCGGCATTCTGTTGGAAACCACTTACATCAAAACTTATTAAGCGTGATTGCCAGGAAGACAGAATTGCTACTCTCTATGGCTTTCCGATTTTCTTCTTTATTGTCCATACAGTGACAAATAAACGAAATTAAAGAAAAAGCATTTTCAATAATCAAGCTTACAGAATTGCCGGCAGCGTAGTATCTCTGGTATTGATCTCAGTTATCCTCATTAAAAGTGATTGATTGATTAAATCTTGTAAATATTGTTGTGATTCCTTTGTTGGTTGTAGTGTACGGTGGGGTCATAAACCTGATTAGCTGGGTTTTAGAACATCGGTTATTTACAAAATAAGGTGTTTTTCATCGCTTATTCACTTTCGTTTTGTTACTTATGGTTATAAGAAAGTAGACAACTGGATTAGAAGCTGAATACCGAGTTATTTTTTTTCACGTAATGAAATTTACACGATTTGATTAGAAAAAGACATTATCCTATATTAACTTGTCTGGCTGCCATAGGACAAGTCCGAATAGTAAAGCATTATTTTTCATTTCTGCCTCAGAAGTTCTCAGACAATAACATGACTTTTTTTTTTATAAGATTGGTTACGAAAATTAATAAAACTGCAATTAGATTGAGGTTTAAGAGTATATAGACTTTGACAGTCAGCTCCATACAGTCAAATGTCATAAAAGTAAAAAAAAAAAATCTAATGTGAAAAAGAGATATGAATCCTAAATGAGAATAAAAAACAATGACTGAGTATTGTCAAACTAAATATATATGAAGAGACTTTTATAAAAAAAAAAACAAAAAAAACATTTAGCTCTACATATTGCATCAGTCCTGTGAAATTTATTTCCAAATTTGGTTTTAAGCTGAATTTCCTCTTCCTGATACGCTACTAATATGTAAGATTTTTCATATTAACTGTTGTTACAATTGAATAAAAGTATTTACCAATTAAAGAGCCTCTCTTTTCAATACTCTTCCTGAATTTGCATGAAATATTTGCCACTTGACATTAACCAAACAACAATCAATCAATCTCCTGAAATTAACGACTTACATTTGTTTACTTATTGTAAATTAAATTGAATATCAATATATTGAACAGGGAACGTTTATAACAATAAAAACCATCTACATAATAATGTATTGTGTCAAAATAAGTGATATTATGACGATATTGATCTGGGCCTCAGTGTGATTGACTGATTAAACTATTGATGACTTCCCCAGTGTCTGTCAATTGTAAAGTTGTAAAGCTATTTCCTAAGGTTTAAGTCTGACATTTTGTTTACAGAAATCCAAGTGTTGTTGTTTGATTTGCCATATTATTGTAGTGGAGGATTACTATGTTTATAAGAATTTATTGAGTAGATTGCAGTGCATGGTGATTTTGTGGTTGTTAGACATAGAATTGTAATAGAGCTTGTTATTGATTAAAATTAATGAAGATTGTGATATGAAGAATTTGATTGTCATGTTTAACTCCCAGGAGATCGACCTTCAAATTTACAATTACTGGCAAAATGCTATTCTAAATATGGTTTTATTCACTCCATTAAAGAAGATCTCACTAGGTTTTAGTCTCGCAGAAGACAATCAGTTTTGGTATTTATTTCAATTAATCTTTATTGGTTTTTCACAAGCTTTTAATACCATATATCACTGTACAATGTCATTAAGAAAGGATGAAATCAAATCAAAGATGGCCATCATTGTAAATGAAATAATACATTATAAGATTATTTCTGAAATGAAGAAACTTTAACAAAATATCTACTGATTGGATATTTCTTAAGGAGGTCTGAAGGTGGCCTGATGCAAGGCAAAATTTCTGTCTGTATCCTTTATACCCTAATTTTCCATTGGCAGTCCAAATTCCCACACCTTCATCTATGATGGTCTCTGATTTAAGAACCTTAGTAAAGCTAATTTTTATGTATAGTTACTTTTTTCTCACCCTGAACAATCATGAAATACTTACAACTGGATATTAAGCACATGACAATCAATCTACTGTTTGGATGGATGGATGGCTGTATGATATCCAGTTTCAATTAACACATAGATATATGAAGATGTGGTATGAGTGCCAATGAGACAACTCTCCATCAAGTAACAATTTATAAAAGTAAACCTTTAAAGGTTAAGGTAAGGCCTTCAACACTGAGCCTTGGCTCACACCAAACAGCATGCTTTAAGGGCCCCAAAAATTACTAGTGTAAAACCATTCAAACTAAAACCAACAGTCTAATTTATATAAAAACGTGCATATTCAGAGAGAGAGCAAGAGAGTCCGATAGGAATATGATCTCTGATTTGTTCTATACTGTCAGCAAGCTGAGCCAGAATTTTAAGGATTTGTTTGCAAGATTACAAGGGAATACAAACCCCAAAAACTACAAACTCAAGGGCAGGCATTCTACTATGCCACTGGATGTTAAAACAGCTCAACCTGAGTGCAAGGTTTTCTTCCTGTGTTGAATACTCCTCATTGGTGGCCTCAGGCTTTTTTCTGTTCTCTGCTGTTGGGTTGTTGTCTCTTTGACACATGCCCCATTTCCATCTTTGATCTCTTCAATCTTTAATGGTATCTAAATCTTGTCCAAACTTTTGATTGGTTCAGAAAAATACAGAATTCATATGGAGTACTTCTGCTCGCTGCAGTTTCTGCATCTTGGGAATTATGACTTCCTGGTTGATAAATCTAACAAATTGATTTCACGTTTCAATATCATAAAAAGTGCAAAGTGCTAAATATAAAACGACATGTTTCAAAAATGAATTTTTTTTCATAATGTAATGTCATTAATAATTTAAAGCATGCACCATTTTTTGTAAAAGTGTAAAAATTAAATACATTTCTATAAAACATTACAACTATAGTTATTTCATATCTCCCATTTATACCTCACTGATCTATAGACAAAATATTAAATTGTTCATTGAACTTTCTCAGCCATTATGGGATAAAAATATCAGAATGTTACCAACAATGTCAATTACCATTTCTTATTATTTATTGATTGAGTAGAAATGAACTGCTTAGAAAACAAGGAAATCCTGTAGGCCACCAACACTGGTTAATAACAAATAATGTTACACTCTGTGTCTTCTGCTAATAAAGTGCTTGATTTCCCTCCATAATTGATTACTGCAGGAGATTATTGTAGTCAATAGCAGTTTTACCTGTTGTCGATAAAGAGTTCATACATCTTACTTATGTAATTATCTTTTTACAAATCCATTTCAGTTATATGATATGTCTGTTATGAAGTCAGTACTTTCCCGCTGTATCATCTATAAGTGCTTTTTAAAAATAACATTTAGTTATCACCAACCCTTTCACTATTTAGTTTAATTTTACAGGAAATCATTTACATATCTATTTGTGCAACTTAACTGTACTGTGTTACCTTTGTCTGTCTGTTCTTTATATTGTACCAGTAGCCCTGTCATTGTAGTGGATTTTGAAGGTCAAAGGTCAAGGACAAAACTGTTGTCAACAAAAGACGATGATTTCCTCTAAGACCTTGACCTCTGAGTCTCAGACCTTGAAAATTATAATAAATAAACCTTTTCTGGATTTATTTTGATGCTGTCTCTTTTGCAAAAACATGATGTTAATCTTTGATTCTTGACCTTGAAAATAGGGGTCATTTGATCATTATGGTAATTTGTATGTTAAAACTGATTGTCAGCAGACTCAGCACCAGTTAATATAAAATACATCACATGTCTTAACAATTCTTGAAAAAGAAAATGACAAAGATTATGACCATTTCCCATGTCAAGGTCAGAGGTTAAAGAGCAATTTCTAAGGACAGTTGTTGATAAAATGAGTAATCTCTGTAATGTGCTTTGAATTGATTAATTTAATAAGTTACACAAAATCATACCATCTTTATTTTCTGTGTCTACTAATTGGACAATGATCATAAATTCTTTACACAAGCTTGAAATAGATTACATCATTTTATCTGTGTATAATAAACATTTGCTTGATTTGATATGTAGCAGAAGATAAAAGCCCAGGATGTTGAACAAGAGTAGATAATGCACAGATTAAACAAATTGATATGAAAGTGTTATTGATGTTTAGAACTCCTGGTATGTGTTGGTAGCAGAATAAAATACATGATGACAGAAATTGCAATAAAATAGCAACAGACATATTCTTTCAGCTTCTTGTCAAGTTAAATAATTACTTTTCCTGTGTTTATTACAAATAAAAACAAATCTGTGCAACTTTGCCAAATCATTATATTGGCATAAACTTGAAAGTGGAAAAACCATAAAAGCAACAATAACCCAACTATTTTTCAAAACATCTTGGCATAGCATATAAACATGGTATATTAGGATAGCAGCATTCATCAGATGGGCATAAAAGTCATAGTATGGTGGCAAAAATTATCACCGTGCATAAAAGTCCTAGTATTGTGGCAAAAAATATCACCCATCTAATGAAATCTACTGATTTTTCAGAAATCTAATTTAAAACTCAACATTGTTAGAGTTTTTTTTCGGAAGGGAAGATAAAGGGTTAAAAATACTGCAAGTTCCCTATAAAATCATAATTAAGCTTTTAATTGCATATTTTGAAGAATCTCTCCTTGATACCCTCATATTTATTTAACCTGCTCAATAAAACTTCATAACTCTGCATCTATGGGGAAGCTAGATACACATTTAATTCATGCTAACAAAGTAGTAGAACCTGCTGACAGGGGTTGTGCCAAAATGTTATATCACCCAGCATTCCTGTTGTAAAATACTAATATTAAGACTTAATCTGACAGGGAACCCAGCAAGGGAAACAGAACAAGATTGTTGACAGACAAGTTAAGATATGTGTACACTAACAAATCTCATCCTCACCCATTATGTTGTAATTAGATTCAGAAAGCTGTGAAATGCATATAAAACAAGAGGGGTACCACACAGGAACTTTGCACAGTGAAGAATTTTTGTTTAAAACTTTTAACTAACTGAAATTTTCACAGATAAAATATCTTTTTTGTTTTATTAAAAAAAATGTAAGAAAAGATCACTGTCCTGTCTTTTTTCTTTGATCCTTAACACTTTATTTAAACTGTTGAGTAATCTTTATGGTTTTTGATTGACAGCTGAGGGCACTTGGTAGTGCAAGGAAGATAACTCCGACATGATGTTTTATTGATTGTTTATTACTGTGATATGATTGTGTGGAAAATAGCTCTCCTGAGTTGGAACTTGATCTAATTTGATTGTGCTTGTCAGCTATCCAAGTTTGTTCTGTGGAGCGATTACCAGTTATCATTATCTGGGGTCACTGGCGGGGGAAATTTGATAAATCTGTTTAGCATTTAATTTGAAAGAAATAAACATGGACTTGTATGGTTTTAATGATGGTTTATTTACAGTTGGGAGGTGGTGTGTTTTATAGCTGTGATTTACGTAATTGATTATCCGATTTTTTTGTTGTTGAAAAAAAAGTTACGGAATACATTTTCCATGGATGGCTGACTTTATTGACTGTGTATTAAACATCAATTGATGTCAATTAAGACTTGTGTGGAGGATTTAAATATCTTTTTTTTTTTTAATCAATGAAAGATTGAAGTAATTTAACCCTTGGATGAAATAAACATTTGTCTTGTTTGTTGAAAGATTAAAGATTTTCTTAAATTTAGTTTGTTTTTATTCTATGGTAATTGACTATGAAAGATAAAGAGTTTTTTTTTCATTTTCCTTTTATTTCTTTCTTTTTTTTTTCTTTTTTTTTTCTTTTCTTTTCTTTTCTTTTCCTTTCCCTTCCTGTCCTTTCTTTTCTTTTCTTTTCTTTTTCTTTCTTCACTTCCTTTTCTTTCCTATCCTTTCTTTATTTTTCTTTCTCTCTGCCTTTTTATAAGTTTTAGAAGAGACACTTGCTCATCAGAATCACAGTGCAATGTTTTTATGTGATACTTGTCGTTTTAATTGTGATTTTTATTTTTACTTTTTCACTAGAGATAGACGATTTATTGACTTATCAGAATTTAGTCAAACATCAGACCATTTTCCTAAATCCATTATCATGTAATTGTTTCTGTCCTTCTATTGAGCAAAGTAATTCATAGAATTGTATTGATTTCTGAGTTAATAGAGACACAGCACATTTTGTAAACTTTCATCAAGGAAGAAAAAAAAAATCACATTTTTTTCATCTGTTATTAAGCACGAAGAAATCAATATTAAGTTAGAATTTTATTACCATATCTAAAGTGGATTGATTCTGCTGATAAATATTGAGCCTAGGATCAGAATTAAATTAAAAGAAACAATGCTTAAGTTAATCTTGTTTTAAAAGGCGTTAAATTTCAATTACTTCCTGCAGTTGCTCTTAAAGCCGGAGCTAAAAACAGATATTGGAATGACTTGTAATATTAAGTTAATTTCAGTCCAATATAAACAGCTGAAGCAGGTTTATTTTTTAAGAGTACAGAAAGACATAGTCTTAATGTCAAATCTTAATGGTTACATGTAAATGAAATTTTTAAAGTGGTTATAAACAAATTGAGGGTGATATAAACAGAATTTTTTTTTTTTTTTTAGCTGATTAAGTTTGTCATTTGACAGCTTAGCTGTATGAACATAGGGATCACTTGAATTGCTGCAAACAACTAATTTTGAAAAGGCAGTGAAAAAAGATCTTTCTTAGAAAGCTAACACATTTTTAACAAAGACGCAACATGAAAAGCAGCATTAAACTTACTTTAATTGTTGTTTTGTAATTAGCACATCAATTCATTAACGTAAATATTTATCGGAATAATATAAACATGATCTATTCAAATTAATTCATTGTTCGCAGGAAATTGATAGTTTGGTGTAAATCAGTTCAAGATTTATTATTTCATCATAAATGACATACTTTTTCAATGACAATTTATGACAAAAATTGGATAAACTTTTCTTTAGACATTCTTTATTATTCATATCATGGAAATTAATTGTTTATCATTACTTTCGACTTTTTTTTCTCTCTTTTTTTTTTTTTTTAACTTTGATTTAATTTTGCAGACATGTTTGAATGCTGCTGCTTAAAATGATTTGTTTAATTCAATAGCATTTATTTTAAAACCCGCTGGAGAGTAAGAGGGTGGTATAACAATTTCTTGTTTGCGCTATTGCTATTGTATTTTTGGCGAGTAGGTTTTTTGTTCTGACTGTCATTACGATTTCCATACCGATCACATTTGATAGAGAAACGATTATTCTTGTAATAATTGTCTACTTAATAGAGTAAATGCGTAGTTTTCTCAGTGGTTAGTTCACATCAAAAGTATTGTATTTATAATGACGGAAATGAAAACATCTTTAGAGTAGCTTAGCGGAAAAATCTCGAATTGATTTAAATTGATTTACACAAAAGCGGTTAGTTGCTGTTGTGCATTTTCTGTTACTGCATGACAGGATTTGCTATAAAATGAAACCTTTGGAACATTAGGATGATGGTTGAACCTAAATTGTATCAAATTGATCGAGAATTATAAATTTGTTGCTGATGAATAGATAGATAATGTGCATAAGAAATAAATTTATTGTCGCGGGACAAATAACATAATATTCAGAGCATTACTTAAAGCAAATTTTAAATAGTTTTATTTTGCGTCACGAGAAAACATCAAATAATGTATCTTATACTCTTAGAGAATGACCTTTCTTAATCTTGACATTTAAATTCAAAAGAAATCTGATAACGGTGTGAAATCATAAAAATTTTAAAGATTTAATTAAATTGAAAGTAGTGACTTTGCTTTTTGTACTATGTTAATTTATGACAAGAAAATCTGAATAATTGGAAAGTTTTTCCCTTTTCGTGGCAATTTATTCAATTCTGCATCTAATGCATGTGATCAGATACACAAAATAATGATAAGCCTCTTTGTTACGGTAAACTTAAAATGAGACACAACTTGTTCAAAACTATGTTCTTGCATTACAATTATATTTATTTGTCTAGGCTATTTTTGAGAAAAGGTAGCTATCAAGGCTATTTTTGAGAAAAGGTAGCTATCAAGGCTATTTTTGAGAAAAGGTAGCTATCAAGGCTATTTTGAGAAAAGGTAGCTATCAAGGCTATTTTTATACCTGGACAGGACCAGTCATATAATGGTAACTCATAGTCCATTTGTCTGTCTGTTCCATCAACAAGAAAACAAAGAAAATCACTTGCTAGCCCTTAGAGCAAGCAATATCTTTGAATTTTATGAAATTCTTAAACTACTTAAGGGACTTGTCTGCTTAAAATTTAATATTTCTTTCCTCTTTGTCTGATTCTTGCATATTATTAAGTTTCACAAGCTTTTTTTTTCTATTAAAAAATTATTACCCTTTACAATACCTCAGCTTAACTAGATATCCCTGTGGTGAACCTCAATTGTAAAGTATGCATTTCTATAACAAATCTTGACATAAATAATTATTTATATCTACTGCAGAGTGGCCCAATTTCATCAGACTCTCTATGATATTCAACATATTATCTTTGTCAATAAAAATTACCCACAATTACCCACTTAGTAATGTGTCGTCTGCAACAACAAACCCTTGCTATTTACCATAAATAATGACAGGAACAATATAAACAACCAATATATCATGTATTTGCTTCCCAAATTTGTCTGGCCATGCTAAAAATGTCACTTAGAAGTAACTTAAGATATCTTAAACTGATTGAAATTATTCATAAATGGATTTTGTTTGTAATTGAGTTATAGAATCTTTAAAAGATTGCAGACAATTCGGCATAAAAAAGTTGTATTTAACATTCTAGATGTATTACGAGATAAGATAATGTGGCTGAAGCATAAGTGTACAGATAAATAAATATGTTATAAAAAAAATATATATAGATTGTATTTATAAATTACTTTTAAATTGTAACATGAATTCAAAAATTGCGGTTCAGGCAAAAAAATCATGCAAGCATGGTGCTGTAAAAGTAAAATAAAAAACATATAAAAGTATAAAATTAATTGTTATTAGATCAATTAAATGGTAATATCATTCTGACAATTCAGGTATACACAATTAATTTTCAATTAAAATAATTGAACAAACCATCAGAAACTAATATGTTTTAAATAACCTGACAAAATATCTCAATTATATACTATAAATCACCAACTACAGCAAAGCAAAAATTGATATTTTACAAAGCTAATTCTGTGAGAATGCGCAATTGTAAAAAAATTATTTAATGACCAGTAGTGACATTATAAGCTGTGATTGAATTTGTCTACAATTGTATTGATGAACACCTACAGTATAATATGACAAAGTTTATTTGTAACTATTAATTTCTAACAATTGATCATTGGGTTCAATTAACGTCATCAGTTTTTCTGCCAGTTTAGTTCTGTAGATGGTAACACAGAGGTAAAAGTTGTCATGATTTTACCTAAAATAGATTTTTTTT